>NC_080187.1:175357650-175660681 GCF_030028045.1 Hippopotamus amphibius kiboko | reverse complement strand
CAAGGATATACAATGGAGAAAAGGCAGCCTCTTCAGTAAGTGGTGCTGGGAAAACTGGACAGCTACATGTAAAAGAATGAAATTAGAACACTCTTTAACACCATACACAAAAATGAACTCAAAATGGATTAAAGACCTATATGTAGGGCCAGACAGTATAAAACTCTTAGAGGAATACATAGGAAGAACACTCTTGAACATAAACCACAGCAAGATCTTTTCTGACCCACCTCCTAGAGCAATGGAAATAAAAACAAAAATAAACAAGTGGGACCTAATGAAACTGAAAAGCTTTTGCACAGCAAAGGAAACTATAAGCAAGATGAAAAGACAACCCTCAGAATGGGAGAAAATATTTGCAAATGAATCAACAGACAAAGGATTAATCCCCAAATTATATAAACAGTTCATACAGCCCACTATCAAAAAAACAAACAACCCAATCAAAAAATGGGCAGAAGACCTAAAAAGGCATTCCTTCAGAAAAGATATGCAAATGGCCAGGAGGCACATGAAAATTTGCTCAACATCACTAATTATTAGAGAACTGCAAATCAAAACTACAATGAGGTAATCACCTCACAGCAGTTAGAATGGGCATTATCAGAAAATCTACAAACAATAAATGCTGGAGAGGGTGTGGGGAACAGGGAGCCCTCTTGCACTATTGGTGGGAATGTAAATTGATACAGGTGCTATGGAGAACAGTATGGAGGTTCCTTAAAATATTAAAAATGGAATTACCACATGACCCAGCAATCCCACTGGGCATATACCCAGAGAAAATCATAATTCAAAAAGACACCTGCACCCCAATGTTCATTGCAGCACTATTTACAATATCCAGGTCGTGGAAGCAACCTAAATATCAAGAGATGAATGGATAAAGATGTCATACAAGCTGATTCACTTTGGTGTACTTCAAAAGCTGGTACAAGAATGTAAAGCAATTATATTCCAACAAAGAGCTAAAAAAAAAAAAAGATGTGGTACATATATACAATGGAATATTACTCAGCCATAAAAAGGAATGCAATTGGGACATCTGTAGAGACATGGATGGACCTAGAGACTGTCATACAGAGTGAAGTAAGTCAGAAAGAGAAAAACAAATATTGTATATTAACGCATATATGTGAAATCTAGAAAAATGGTACAGATCAACTCGTTTGCAAGGCAGAAATAGAGTTGCAGATGTAGAGAACAAACATATGGACACCAAGCGGTAAAATGGGGGGTTGGAGTGGGATGAACTGGGAGATTGGGACTGCCATATATATATTACTAATAAAAAAAATATCAAATTATACACTTTAAATATATGCAGTTTATTATATGTCAACTATATCTCAATAAAAGTACTTTAAAAAAAGGAAAATGAACATGTGATTAGAAAAGTGAGTTATATGCATAAATGAGAAGAAAGAAAAGAATAAAAGTAAAGGCAAAATGACCAATAAAATATTTTTTAAAATTCAAGCTAATTACTAATTAAATAAATACACATTAAAATAATGACACATTACTTTAAAATATTCATAATGATAATTCTTACAAAGAATTATAATAGCCTGTGTGTGTGTGTGTGTGTGTGTGTGTGTGTGTGTGTGTGTTTCAAATCTGAGGAAAATGAGCATTCTTACTACCTGCTGGTTGGAATGTAAGTTAGGACAACACTTTTAGAGAGCAACCAGGCCATATGGCAAATAAAGGCCTTAAAATATATGTACATTTTGATGAGCTAATTCACTTATAGTAATTCATTGTAAGGGAACATTATCACAGATTACCCTCTGTGGGCTTCTGCTCAATCATTTTAAAATGGTAAGACAGTCTTCAAAAGGATTCAATGAGTATTATATCAGATAACACATGTGAAATCTGCTGGCACAGTAATCAGCACATAGCAGGTACTAAACACTATCATCTAAACATAATATAAAGCTGGATAGAGTGTTTATATGCATTGAGATAGGAGAAGATAATTTAAAAACATAAGAAGACATAAAATCCTTGCAGTTGAGGGTGTGAGAGGCGGCTCTAAATATTAAATGAGACACTAGGTTTTCTTATACTCATGAGGTCTGAAAGACACTGGACAATTCCAGTGGACATCAGTGCCTGCTGCCAGGAGTCTGCTGGAGGGATGCAGACGAACTTTTAACACCACTGTACTGACTGAATAAATACAGGCAGCGAGATTACGTTTAATGGGTCATTGGGAAGACACTCAGGATTTGGGTATTTGTTAAAGTGAACTTTCAATGTCATTTGAAGAAACCCATATGAGGACAATGGAGCTCAGGAGGCTTGAAGCAACTGGTGACATCCAGTATGGAGCTGGTTTTTAAACCCAGAACCTGTCTGGAGGTGTCAGTGAGCAGCAAAATAGAGGGGCCATTACTAGGTGATAGTCTCACCGATGGATTCAGGGAGGCCTTTTCACCTTTGAGCTCATCACTGAAAGTAAAACACACTTGGGGATTGAATGATGCACTGTGACTGTCCCTGCTGCTCCTGAGGGGTGGCCTCCAGGGATAACATGTGGCCAGAAGCAGATGCATAATAAAATGAAGGGAGAGTTTCTTGGCACTTTACTCTTTTTTTGCACCTAAAGAGAATCCTTTGTGAGGCTCAGAGTGTGACATAGCATCATCAGGAACCCCAAATCCCGCACATCTAGGATCTCTAAGAGGGCACAAGTGGTAGCCCTCAACTTCCTGCTGCAATGTCCACTGTGAGTATCATTGCTACAAGAATAGGGCTGTGAATGTCCTTTAGTATATTTATCTATAAATATATTTTATACTCTAGACAAAGTTGTATATAAAATACTGTATAATTTTTTTTACAAACTCTTCATTCTTCCCTGTGGAAGGATGTCTCTCCAGGATATTGTTGTTTAAAAATACCATCAGGAATATCTGAGTTGACACTTCTCTGTTTTGCATTATCTGTCAGATGAAAAGATGACAGAAGCTAGCGGGCTTCACATCAGTTCAAAGGAGATAAAACATTGTGAGTAATGAATATTTATTTTCATTAAGTATGATTAAGATTGAAGAATTCCTATATTTACAGTGAAAGGAAAGATGAACGTGTAGTCCCAGGTAGAATCCACAGGGACCCAAGGCAGGGAGGAAGGACCCTCGGTGTGTTGGACTTAGAACAGTGAGGCAGGAACAGAGGGATTTTCAAAGACCAAGAAGTCTGCCCCTGAATGGGGAAAGGAAGGAAGAACAGTCACAAGAGTTCAGGGCAGTATTACAGATAAGAATTTGAAAGAAAATCTGCTGCTTCTTTCTCTTTCTCTTTGTATGACATTTCTTTTCTCCTGCTTCAAATTTTAATTAACACCTTCTCATTCAAGAGCCACCCTCAAAACATCAAAGGCTTCTTCTCAAGGGCTCCTTATTCGCTCCTTAATTTTGAGGTG
The DNA here is from genome assembly GCF_030028045.1 of Hippopotamus amphibius kiboko. NCBI lineage: Eukaryota > Metazoa > Chordata > Mammalia > Artiodactyla > Hippopotamidae > Hippopotamus > Hippopotamus amphibius. Next base: position 175,657,245 of record NC_080187.1, on the reverse strand, counting down.
AGTTTACATTGATTCTGACCAAGAGTGAAGGGGGATTTCTCATTCAAATGCAACATCCCAGAAATGTACCTTCCTTCCACTCTTTTTTCTTTCCTTATCCTATTTCTCTGCCCCGTTTACATGCAGTCTTACCCACCATGGTCAGTTCAACTATGTAAGTAAAATTATGGTCACAATAAAGAGTGTGATGGCTCTTACTACATGCATTTGAGCCAAATATCAAATATTGAAATTTAGGTTGTCTAGTTATGGTTTAAAGCATCAAATCAACCCTTCCAATCACTGAATTTCCAGTCAAAGTCTCCTCCAATGAGGCTGTCACCTCAGATTGACGGTTTATAGTTTTCCATTTCGGCTCACCCATCTGTTGTATGGCATGTTTTGCCTTTCTAAAGGAACACAAAAATCTTTTCATACTTCATCTCCCTTTAGCATTTGATGGAAACAGCTAGCCTGGAAGATACCCGCCTCATCATCTTAGGTGATGTACTTGATGTAAACTAGAAAGAGACACTGGGACAAATACGTAAATGATCTTTCCCTATGGTTACAGCCTCAGTCCCTAACACAGCTTTCCTGAGGCTAATCCTCCACACGCACAAGTAGAAATTTGATTTAAGCAAGTTGCAGGTGAACAAATTGAAAAAGATACAATAAGGAAACACAGCTGATATATTATATACATAGCTGACCACTGTGTAGGAAAGAAGGTTCTGTTTTAGGATCAACATGCTCAGAGGGACAATAAGATTCAATGCTACATTAGAAAGTGGTTTTTTTATGGCTCTAGAACTGGAAAGGAGAGGGGAGTAGAATTTAATGAGATAATGAATATTAAGTGATGGTTACAATAAATGTTTAATACATAATAGTGGTTACTGTTATGTTTACTACCTTAGAAGTCAGACAATTGTTTTGTCCAAACATGGGTTCATGTCATAAAAGGTGCCAAGAATTAGGACACAGGGCAGGTCAAAGATGGTGATTTCCAGCTTTAGTTAGTAGCCCTGTTAAAACCCATCTTTATTATAAATAGGAATTTGTTTCAAGGAAAGAAAGCTGTAATACATGCACAATTTACTTTTGCAGCCATTTGAGCTAAGAGCCAGGTGTTTCCTTATCAGCTTCTTGCTATTTTTCTATTTGAGAGCCAGGATCTCCTAATAAAGGAATGAAGCCAACTAAGGTCCTTTTTCTCTGTATCATAATAGCCATTGCTCAGCAAGTAGAAGTTAGATACCAGCTCTCAGAAACTAATAGGTACTGGCTAGGATGGAATTTGTGGCAGTGTCTTAGGCACCTTGCTTCAGTTAACAGAACTATCCAGGACAGAGCTCCTGAAAATAAGTTACTGACAACACAGTAAAGTACGTTTTTTGTACTGACCTAATTTAACTTCACATCATATTTAAACTTTGATTTTTCTTAGAATTTTCCAAAATATAAACAAACTTTTCTTTGCAACAAGGGGAAAAGAAATTAGATGCATATACGAGGGTGTATCTTATAAACTATACATCCAGGAAGAATTAATTTAAATGCAAACATGGGAAACAATTTGGACTCTGTGTTACATGATGTCAGTGAAATTGGTACTCTGAGAAATGGATACTGTTAGAGCAGGGGCTGTGGGAGCATACAGTAACATACTGAATCAGGTTCTCACAACTCTGATCTCACTGGGCTAAGCCAGATCCTTGGGAAATGAGTTATTGAATTCAGAGTCATATAGAACCCTTTCACAAAAGTGCATTAATGGAGTGAATAGAGTCAGAAGAAATAAAAATAACCTTTCAAGAGAAAGAAAATGGGTAGTATAACGGTCCTATTGTTCATTCCCTTCATAGATCAGAAGAATGAGTATCTCAGAAGCCAATAATATCTCTGGGTTTGTGAGTGAGTTCATTCTCCTCGGCTTCCCCTGCCGCAGGGAGATCCAGATCCTCCTCTTTGTCATGTTCTCCCTCATCTACCTGTTGACCCTCCTGGGAAATACATCTATCATCTGTGCTGTGTGGTCAAGCCAGAAGCTCCACACACCCATGTACATCCTCCTGGCCAACTTCTCCTTCCTGGAGATCTGCTATGTCAGTTCTGATGTGCCCAAAATGTTGGCCAACATCATCTCCCAGACCAAGCGCATCTCCTACGCTGGCTGCCTGCTCCAGTTCTACTTCTTCTTCTCCATGTGTGCTGCTGAGGGCTACTTTCTATCTGCAATGTCCTTTGATCGGTTCCTTGCCATCTGTCGACCCCTGCATTACACCACCATCATGACTCATCATCTCTGTGCCCGATTAGTGGTTTTCTGCTGGGCAGGTGGCTTTCTATCCATACTGATGCCTGCAGTTCTTATGTCCCAGGTGCCCTTCTGTGGCCCTAACATCATTGACCATTTTTTTTGTGACCTGGGACCATTGCTGGCACTGTCTTGCACCCCAGTTCCCAAAACTACTCTAACTTGTGCTACTGTAAGCTCGCTTATCATCTTTATCACCTTCCTCTACATTCTTGGGTCCTATACCTTAGTTTTGCGAGCTGTACTTCAGGTCCCAGCTGGCTCGGGCAGAAATAAGGCTTTTTCTACATGTGCCTCCCATTTCTTGGTGGTTTCCCTGTTCTATGGCTCAGTCATGGTGATGTATGTGAGTCCAGGCTCCAGGAGCCATCGTGGGACACAGAAATTTGTGACCTTATTTTACTGCATGGCAACCCCATTCTTTAATCCTCTGATCTACAGCCTCCGGAACAAAGATATGAAAGATGCACTAAAGAAAGTTCTGGGTGCATCATCAAAAGAAATTCCTAAAAATACAGAGAAATGACATAAATTTTTATATCTTTGTTCTCTCAGGAATACAGAATTTCTCTCATTTTAAAAAAAAAGCAAAACTATTTCCTGGGCATGTCTGAATGTTTGATTCCCTACTCTCACAAAAATATGATTCATTACATACAAAAAAACCCTCATCCTATCTCAAAAGCAAATACCACAGTCCTAAAAGTCCATAGTAGGAAGGTTCTATAGTTTTATTCACCAAAGTACCATTTCTCTGTTTTGGAGATTTTTTGAAGTCCTAAAACTAATCCAGTTGGTATATACAAAGCTAAGACTCACCTTTCCAGCTCGTATCTTGGTTTGTATCATAATACTGTTTTATGTGTTTCAAATTTATCAACTATTTTTTCCCTTCCAATTATAGATTTGTCTATAATGAGATGTAGCACCTATTCATTATACTCACAAAAATTCAACTGCTTTACTTACAAGATCAAGGACCCAATATCTGTCATTGAAACACTTGTGTTTCTTCATTTGTGTTTTCCTTACTACCAAGCACTGGTAAGGTGTCCATGGTGTGCAGCAAATTAAAACAAGAAATTATATGGTTTCTTCTTAAGGAAAATTCTCAAACGTCCAACTTTGAGGAGGAAACACAGAAAGACAAGCACACACTCACATGTGCCAAATTGTTAAGTATTTCTTACTCAAAACTGGGTTTCTGCACCTTCCAAGCTTGTAGCAGGGGAACACTTACTGTCACAGAAAATAGACATGAGAAACCAGAAAATAGGCTCTGCCAATGAAATATAAAGGCAGTCAGCACTTCACATAAACTTTTGACTTGCCCTGATCATCTGCCTATACTCTGAAATGTTCATATTTTAATTTTTTAATTAAAAAATATTATTGAGGCAACAGTGTTTTATAATTCTATGTAAGTTTCATGTGTTCAAATTTATATATCATATTTTAAACTACAGCACAAAATTTCCTTTTCGGGAGGAGGAGGTGATGTGTGACGTTGTGTCCTATATATTGAAGAAAAAGCTAATGGTCTTACTAACAACATTCAATCCAAACCAGACCTCAATGCACATTTTCTATATAAAAACAGACAGCTTAAAGCCCTCTTCCAAGTTATTTTGGCTTTGGGGGATATTTTTTTGTAACAGAATATGCTAAGTGATGAGGCTTCTAGACCACTGTGAAAACAGAGGAAAATCCAGGCAGCCTACCAATCCAGAAGGATTAGTTTCTCCTTGTTTTCTGCAGATGGTACTGAGACTGCACCTACCTAAGGTAAATCTACTATGATGTAATTATAACAAGGTTCTTACTTGCATACAACAGAAGTCGACTTTGGTTAATTAAACATGACAATAGAGAATATTTATTGATGGGATATCAGGAATATCACAGTATCAATGAAAGCTAAAGAATCAGAGCTGAAGCTCAGATTCACAGATGAATGTGCAAACCACCCTGTGGAACTGGTCTGATGAAAAATCACTTGCACTACAGCCATGCCTACTGCCATGAGCTACCAGATGTCACAGTTTTAACCACTGCCAATTCCGTGCTAGGAATTTGTCTTTCTTGCAATAATAGTGCTGCCTGCTTCATTGCTTTTTTTTTTTTTTTGCCAATACTTCAACATTGCTATCCCCTGCCATCCCATTTCTCCTTCTTGCATCACTATCCTAAATTAAAGTGTGGCGTAGCAGTATCTGCTTGGTGGAACCAAGGGTACATCCCTGTACTGTAGCTGCAGTAGAGGCTCGAGAGCTAATGTTTATCAATAGAATCTCTAATTATAGAAAGATAATCTCCATGCCTCTAATGAGATACTAGGCAGCAAAAACAAAAGGAAAATACCAACTATAATAACACATTCATTTTGATTCCCCCATAATATTCCTGGACTATGTTCCCTGTAGAAGTTCCATAGGGTAGGACTTAGCTAAACGATCCACCTATGCAACAGCAGTGACGTAGGAATAGGATGAGAAAGGGGAAATAAACTTCCTTATGGGTAGCTGAGGGCTTGCCTATCTCATCATGAGTGCTGTTAGAACATACTATGATGCTTATAAGTTATTTCTGCACTATCTGGAGTTCTGAAGACAGAAGTCCAGCTAAAGGGAAGGAAATTGTCCATCCTCTGGGAAAGTCTATTAGCTGAAGTGAAATTTAATGCTGCCCACTCACCTTTCTTAGAACTGGTGAGGAGTGGATAAGGAAGATTCTTCACCTACTCTTTAACTTAGAGTCAAAAATTTTTTAGCCTGGGGGTCAATGGACCACAATTAACTAAATAACTAAGATCCTCACTTACACTAGGTTTTCATGGTGTCTTAAAATTAAAGATATTTATATATACAATTAAATATTTTTGCTTTTGGCCTAAATGTTATATAAATAGAATTTTTGATAACCAGGGCTCGCTTAGCCACACTGGAATGAATTATATTCTATTTTCTCTATATTTTTAAAAATTGTACATGTAATATATTTATATTAATTGTTATAATGAAAAATTTTCATTGTAAAAAAACAAAGGACTACAAAATAATGAAAATCCTCATATTTCCACACCACTACACACCTACTTATCTTCACAGGAATGTGTTCAGTTTGGTGGGTATACTTCTAGATCTTTTTCTGTGCATTTATATATAAAAATATAAACTATGCTCTTTGAATGAGTATATACATTGGATTATACTTAACTCTTGCTCTACAGCTGACTTACCCTCCCACCACCCCCTGTCTTCATCCAAAAAGCAATGTCTGAGAGAGGACTTTCATCCAGCACTTGCAGGAACTTCTGTCACCTGGAACAAATGAGGACAATGAAGCTGAAGATACAATTCTTCAGGAAAGTCATTTTCCCAGTAGGTGGTTCATGGATGTGTGGGAGCACTACTCCCGTGACATAGTGTATTCACTGGGTTCTTTTACCACCAAAATCAGGATTTAAATCAAGAAAACCAGTGAAATAATTGTTCCTTCTAAGCAAAGAAACTTTATTCTGAAAAATTATTTGTTTAACCTCAACATTTTTTGAGCTCTGTATTTGGTCCTCAGACCTCTCTGTGTATACCTACACTGTCCAGTGCAACAGCCATGACCCACATATGGCTACTGACCATTTGAAATGTGACTAGGTCTAATTAAGAAACATAATAAGTGTAAAATTACATAGCAATTTTGAATACTTTAAATAAAAGAATGTAAATATCTCATTAATAATGCTTATGTTGACTACATGTTGAAATGATACTATTTTGGATAAATTTAGCCAAATAAAATATATTATTAAAATTAATTTCACCTATTTATTTTAATCTTTGTCTATGTGACTATTAGAATATTAAAAATACATATATCAGGTTCAAGATGGCGGAGTAGGAGGACGTGTGCTCACTCCGTCTTGCAAGAGCACTGTAATTACAACTAACTGCTGAACAATCATTGAAAGACACTGGAACTCACCAAAAAAGACACCCCACATTCAGAGACAAAGAAGAAACTGCAATGAGATGGTAGGAGGGGTGCAATCGCATTAAAATCAAATCACATAAATTCTGGGTGGGTGACTCACAAACTGGAGAACAGTTATATTGCACAAGTCCACCCACTAAAGTGAGGGTTCTGAGCCCCACATCAGGCTTCCCAACCTGGGGGGTCCGGCAACAGGAGGAGGAATCCCCAGAGAATCAGACTTTGAAAGCCAGCAGGATTTGATTGCAGCACCTCCACAAGCCTGGGGGAAACACAGACTCCACTCTTGGAGGGCACACAGAAAATAGTGTGCTCATCAGGACCCAGGGGAAAGGAGCAGTGACCTCATAGGAGACTGAACCAGACCTACCGGCTGGTGTTGGAGGGTTGCCTGCAGAGCTGGGGGCAGCTGTGGCTCAATGAGGAGACAGGGGCACTGGTGGCAGGGGTTCTGGGAAGTGCCCATTGGCATGAGCCCTCCCACAGTCAACCATTAGCTGCACCAAAGACCTGTAAGCTACAATGCTGGGTAGCCTCAGGACAAATAACCAACAAGGTGGGAATACAGCCCCACTGGTTTACTGAGCTCTGTCCACCAAATCTGAATAAAGTTTTATTGAGTTCCACCCACCCAGCTCAACCCACCATCACTCCCTCCCATCAGGAAGCACACAGGAGCCTCCTAGAAAGCTTCCTCCACAAGAGGGCAGACAGCAGTATCAAGCAGTATCAGCAGTATTTCGTTCTGTGGAACTGAAAACCACAGCCACAGAAAGGCAGAGAAAATGAAAAGGCAGAAGACTTTCACGAGTGGAAGTGACAAGATAAAACCCCAGAAAAACAACTAAATGAAGAGGAGATAGGCACCCTTCCAGAAAAAGAACTCAGAATAATAATGGTGAAGATGATCCAGGACTTTGAAAAAAGACTGGATGCAAACAATGAAAAGTTGCAAGAAAAGTTTACCAAAGACCTAGAAGAATTAAAGAGCAAGCAAAGAGAGATATGCAACACAATAACTGAAATGAAAAATACACTCGAAGGAACCAATAGCAGATTAACTGAGGCAGAAGGGCGAATAAGTGACCTGAAAGACAGAATGGTGATAATCACTGATGCAAAAAAGAATAAAGAAAAAAGAATGAGAAGAACTGAAGACAGCCTAAGAGACCTCTGGGACAACGTTAAACACACCAACATTTGCATTATAGGGGTCCCAGAAGGAGATGAGAGAGGGAAAGGACCCAGAAAATATTGGAAGATATTATACATGAAAACTTCCCTAACATGGGAAAGGAAATAGCCACTCAAGTACAAGAAGCACAGAGAGTCCCAGGCAGGATAGACCCAAAGAGAAACACACCAAGACACACAGTAGTCAGACTGACAAAAATTAAAGACAGAGAAAAGTTATTAAAAGCAACAAGGGAAAAACAACAAATAACATACAAGGGAACTCCCATAAGGGTAACAGCTGATTTCTCAGCAGAAACTCTGCAAGCCAGAAGGGAGTGGCACAATATATTTCAGGTGATGACAGGGAATAACCTACAACCAAGAATACTCTACCCAGCAAGGATCTCATTCAGATTCGACAGAGAAATCAAAAGCTTTCCAGACAAGCAACAGCTAAGAGAATTCAGCACCACCAAACCAGCCCTACAACAAATGCTAAAGGAACTTCTCTGAGCAGGAAACATACGACAAGAAAAGGACCTACAAAAACAAAAACAAAACAATTAAGAAATGGTAATAAGCACATACATATGATAATTACCTTCAATGTAAATGGACTAAATGCACTGACCAAAAGACACAGACTGGCTGAATGGATACAAAAACAAGACCCATATATATGCTATCTACAAGAAACCCACTTCAGACCTAGGGACACATACAGACGGAAAGTGAGGGGATGGAAAAAGATATTCCATGCAAATGGAAATCAAAAGAAAGCTGGAGTAGCCATACTCATATCAGATAAAATAGACTTTAAAATAAAAAGTGTTACAAGAGACAAGAAAGGACACTATATAAAGATCAAGGGATCAATCCAAGAAGAAGAGATAACAATTATAAATACATATACACCCAATATAGGAGCACCTCAATACATAAGGCAAATGCTAACAACTATGAAAGAGGAAATCAACAGGAACACAATCATAGTGGGGGATTTTAACACCCCACTTCCACCAATGGACAGATCATCCACACAGAAAATTAATAAGGAAACACAAGCTTTAAATTACACAATAAACCACCTTGATTTAATAGATATCTATAGGACATTACACCCAAAAACAGCAGATTACACATTCTTCTCAAGTGCACATGGAACATTCTCCAGGATAGATCACATCTTGGGTCATAAATCAAGCCTTGGTAAATTCAAGAAAATTGAAATCATAACAAGCATCTTTTCTGACCACAAGGCTATGAGATTAGAAATCAATTACAGGAAAAAAAGTGTAAAAAACACAAACACATGGAGGCTAAACAATACACTACTAAATAACCAAGAGATCACTGAAGAAATCAAAGAGGAAATCAAAAAATATCTAGAGACAAATGACAATGAAAACACAGCGATCCAAAACCTGTGGGAGCCAGCAAAAGCAGTTCTAAGAGGGAAGTTTATAGCAATACAATCCTACCTCAAGAAACAAGAAACATCCCAAATAAACAATCTAACCTTATACCTAAAGAAACTAGAGAAAGAAGAGAAAACAAAACCCAAAGTTAGCATGAGAGAAATCATAAAGATCAGAGCAGAAATAAATGAAATAGAAATGAAGAAGAAAACAATAGCAAAAATCAATAAAACTATAATCTGATTCTTTGAGAAGATAAATAAAATTGATAAACCTCTAGCAAGACTCATCAAGAAAAAGAGGGAGAGGACTCAAATCAATAAAATTAGAAATGAAACAGGAGAAGTTACATCGGACACCACAGAAATAAAAAGCACCATAAGAGACTACTGCAAGCAACTATATGCCAATACAATGGACAACCTGGATGAAATGGAAAGATTCTTAGAAAGTTATGACCTTCCAAGACTGAATCAGGAAGAAATAGAAAATATGAATAGACCAATCACAAGTAATGAAATTGAAACTGTGATTAAAAATCTTCCAACAAACAAAAGTCCAGGACCAGATGGATTCACAGGTGAATTTTATCAAACATGTAGAGAAGAGCTAATACCCATCCTTCTCAAATTCTTCCAAAAAATTGCAGAGGAGGGAACACTCCCAAACTCATTTTATGAGGCCACCATCACCCGGATACCAAAACCAGACAAAGATACTACAAAAAAAGGAAAATTACAGACCAATATCACTGATGAATTTAGATGCAAAAATCCTCAATAAAATACTAGCAAACAGAATCCAACAACACATTAAAAGGATCATACACCATGATCAAGTGCAGTTTATCCATGGAATGCAAGGATTCTTCAATATACGCAAATCAATCAATGTGATACACCATATTAACAAACTGAAGAATTAAGAACTATATGATCATCTCAATAGATGCAGAAAAAGTTTTTGACAAAATTCAACACCCATTTATGATAAAAACTCTCCAGAAAGTGCACATAGAGGGAACCTACCTCAACATAATAAAGGCCATATACGACAAACCCACAGCAAACATCATTCTCAATGGGGAAAAACTGAAAGCATTCCCTCTAAGATCAGGAACGAGACAAGGATGTCCACTCTCACCACTACTATTCAACATAGTTTTGGAAGTCCTTTCCACAACAATCAGAGAAGAAAAAGAAATAAAAGAAATCCAAATTGCAAAAGAAGAAGTAAAACTGTCACTGTTCGCAGATGACATGATTCTATACATAGAAAATCCTAAAGATGCCACCAGAAAACTACTTGAGCTAATCAATGAATTTGGTAAAGTTGCAAAATACAAAATTAACACACAGAAATCTCTTGCATGCCTCTACACTAACAATGAAAGATCAGAAAGGGAAATTAAGGAAACAATCCCATTCACCATTGCAACAAGAAGAATAAAATACCTATGAATAAACCTAACTAAGGAGGTAAAAGACCTGTACTCAGAAAACTATAGGACACTAATGAAAGAAATCAAAGATGAAACAAACAGAGGGAGAGATGTACCATGTTCTTGGATTGGAAGAATCAACATTGTGAAAATGACTATACTACCCAAAGCAATTTACAGATTCAATGCAATCCCTATTAAATTACCAATGGCATTTTTCATGGAACTAGAACAAGAAATTTTACAATTTGCATGGAAACGCAAAAGACCCCGAATAGCCAAGCAATCTTGAGAAGGAAAGACAGAGTTGGTGGAATCAGGCTTCCTGACTTCAGGCTATACTATAAGGCTACAGTGATCAAGACAGTATGGTACTGACACAAAAACGGAAATATAGATCAATGGAACAGGATAGAAAGCCCAGAGATAAACTATGGTCAACTAATCTATGACAAAGGAGGCAAGGATATGGGACTTCCCTCATGGCTCAGTGGTTAAGAATCTGCCTGCCAATGCAGGGGACACAGGTTCAATCCCTGCTCCAGGAAGATCCCACATGCCGCAGAGCAACTAAGCCCATGCGTCACAACTACGGAGCCTGCATGCCTAGAGCCCGTGCTCCGTAGCAAGAGAAGTCACACAATGAGAAGCTTGCACACCACCAAGAAGGGTAGACCCTGCTCTCCACAACTAGAGAAAGCCCACATGCAGCAAAGAAGACCCAACAAAAACCAAAAAATAAAAAATAAAAATAAACAAATAAATGACAATTAAAAAAAAGAAAAAGGAGGCAAGGATATACAATGGAGAAAAGGCAGCCTCTTCAATAAGCGGTGCTGGGGAAACCGGACAGCTACATGTAAGAGAATGAAACTAGAGCAATCCGTAACACCATACACAAAAATAAACTCAAAATGGATTAAAGACCTAATTGTAAGGCCAGACACTATAAAACTCCTAGAGGAAAACATAGGAAGAACACTCTTCGACATAAATCACAGCAAGATTTTTTTTGATCCACCCCCTAGAGTAATGGAAATAAAAACAAAAATAAATAAGTGGGACCTAATGAAACTTCAAAGCTTCTGCACAGCAAAGAAAACTATAAGCAAGACGAAAAGACAACCCTCAGAATGGGAGAAAATATTTGCAAACAAATCAACAGATAAAGGATTAATCTCCAAAATATATAAACAATTCATCCAGCTCAATATCAAAAAAATAAACAACCCATTCAAAAAATGGGCAGAAGACCTAAATAGGCATTTCTCCAAAGAAGACATATAGATGGCCAAGAGGCACATGAAAATCTGCTCAACATCACTAATTATTAGAGAAATGCAAATCAAAATGACTATGAGGTAATCACCTCACAGCGGTTAGAATGGGCATCATCAGAAAATCTACAAGCAGTGAATACTGGAGAGGGTATGCAGAAAAGGGAAAGCTCTTGCACTGTTGGTGGGAATGTAAATTGATACAGACACTGTGGAGAACAGTATGGAGGTTCCTTGCAAAACTAAAAACAGAGTTACCACGTGACACAGCAATCCCACTAGTGGGCATATACCCAGAGAACACCATAATTCAAAAAGACACATGCACTCCAGTGTTCACTGCAGCACTATTTACAATAGCCAGGACATGGAAGCAACCGAAATGTCCATCGACAGATGAATGGATAAAGAAGATGTGGTACATATACACAATGGAATATTACTCAGCTGTAAAAAGCAATGAAACTGGGACATTTTTAGAGACATGGATGGACCTAGAGACTGTCATACAGAGTGAAGTAAGACAGAAAGAGAAAAACAAATATTGTATATTAACATATATATGCGGAATATAGAAAAATGGTACAAATCAACCAGTTTGCTAGACAGAGATAGAGACAGAGATGTAGAGAACAAGCATATGAACACCAAGTGGGGAAAGCAAGGAGGGCTGAGGGGGAATGAACTGGGAGATTGGGTTGCCCTATATACCTTACTAATAAGAAAAAAAATACGAAATTGCACACTCTAAATATATGCAGTTTATCGTATGTTAACTGTATCTCAATGAAAGTTCTAAAAGAAAAAGAAAGATTCAAAAGAGAAAATAAAAATACATATATCATTATTTGTGGCTCACATTATATCTCAGCACTGATTTAGATGAATCTCAAAGAATCTAATAGCTTTAAATGCCATTAATATGTTGATACTTCTTAGGTTTTAATCTCCATTTCCAACCTCAGCTCATATCTCCGGACTTGCATATACAATTGCCTACTTATAAATCTCCACCTGATGTGTATTTGTCCATTTTTAAGTGTATATTCCTGTCTTTTATTTCAGTGGACCTACTTTAGTCATGGTCTTGACACAGGATGAGAAATTCTGGCCAATGTACATAATTCACAGGTAGGTTAGTCTTATTCTGTCTGGAGACAGCAAAGCAGATTCCTCTGGTATATTTAAATACACATGTAAATCTTTACATTTTAATTCCTTCCAGGTTTTCATATGGAAACAATCACCTTCACTGAAAACTTGGATACTGCTCACTAAATCCAGCTTTTGTGTATGAGAACAATTTAAATATGGGACATATACTGTAAAAATCATGAGAGATTTCCATCTTTTAACAAATAAAGCAGTGGACAGAAATTGTTAGCTCTTTTTTGAGATAAGCTATCAAGCCCGTCATTTCTATCTTCTTCTTAATGCCAATAAAGATTATTTTTGTTCCAAGGATATATTTCCCTGCATTCTCAAAGTATTCCACTCACTTGTCCTCTCCCAAGGTGATGTCTTTACTCTTATCGGTATCTGCGACAGAATCAGGAAAGAGAAAGAATTCCAGGACACCCCTCCCCCACAGACACTAAAATCCAAGAATGCTCAAGTTCCTCATATAAAATGGCATAGTATTTGCATATAACCTAAGCGCATCCTCCTGTATACTTTAAATCACCTGTAGATTACTTATAGTAATTAATACAACGTGAATGTTGTGTAAATAGTTTTAAACACAATGTCTACGCTATGTAAATAGTTGCCTGTGAACGGCAAATTCAATTTTTGCTTTTTGGAACTTTCTGGAATTTTTTTAATGTAGTTTTGATCCCCAGTTGGTTGAATCCACAGGTGCAAAAGCCACGAATACAGAGGGCTGACTGTATTTATATATTCCTAGGTTAAGATGGTTAAATTAGAGACGGCTTTGGGAAAACAGCACTCAAGAAAACTAGGACTCAGACAGCTTTTTCTCTTTAGTCTTCTTTTCCAAATTATTTTCCTCACCACTGAGCTCTTAGGTGCCCTTTTAAAGTCAAATGCTATTTGCACAATGCTATTCTGACCATTAGAACAGCTCATTATTATTCCAATTTAGTTGTGTCAATTGCTTACAAATCATAAGCAATAAAAATTAATTTCAAGTGGTTAGTCAACAAACAGTTTTCAGTCCTATTTGTCTCTAGTCAGTTTTATAAATGTGATAGCTTCTCGAAAGTGTGTATGCTTTTCATTCTTGTCAAAGGTCATGTTATCAGTTGTTTAAGTTTCATCACATATAAGGGAAACTCTCCAGATCCCTCTGTGGCAGGGACTGCCATTGTCCACCCAAAGTGCATCCCGCTTTTCCTTAAGGAACCTTGATTTTATTCAGAATAGCAGTGTGTCCAGCTAAAAACTCTTGTTTCTTCGTCCTCCCTTGCATCTAGGTTAGCTATGTGACACAGGTCTGGCCAATGAGACACAAACCAAGGGTTTCTGGGAAAGCTTTTTCTTTCCTGAATCAGGAATTGCTGCTTCATGCTCCTCCAGCCTGGAACAGGGACGTACCTGGATGTTTAGCAGCCATCTTGCAACCATGAGGTAACAAATATGAGGATGAGGGTGTACAAGCTAAATGGCACAGATCCAGCACAGAGCAGTGGCTATTGATAGTCCACTTGCAGATTTACGGTTATGTGAGAAAAACATTAAACCCCTAACTATATATCTATATATCTATATCTGTAGTTTAGGCCTTTATTTTTCAGAGCAGTTGTTTGAAGTTCACTGCAATTTCCTATATGTCCCCTTACTCTATACAGGCATAGCCTCCCCCACATATCAACATCCCCCACCAGAGTGGTCTACTTGTTACAACTGAACTTACATTAACACATAATCATTACCCGAAGTCTTGAATTAACATCAGGGTTCACTCTTGGTGTTGTACATCCTATGGGATTTGAACAAACACATAGTGACATGTATCTCAAAAAAGAAAAGAAGGAAGGAAACAAGCAAGGAAGGAAAGAAGGGAGACAGAGAGACCATTTGTGAAATTCTTATGCCTTCACAGGCATGGAATGCTAGGACCTGGACAAAAATGGTAAGTAAAGATGGCAAAGGATCACAGAGAAGATGCCACAAAATTTAATGACACTAAGATTGGAATAAGAAAGTGAGGAATTATAAACATTAAGATTTTAAATTCAAGTTACAGATCAATGGAGCCATTGACAAATAAGTATGACTAGAGCTAATTTAAAAGACTAAAATTTTAGGATTAGACATTTAAATCTGAAATGCATCTTCACGTAAAAATATACAGCAGGAGTTTGCAGATGTTTGACTGAGCTTGAAAGTAAAGCTGGAGTTATCCCAGAACAAAGTTTTAGCCTAAGATTTCCTCATGAAGTGCAATATTGTAAATTAAATTACTATTCTAGAAAATAAGAAGCTAGAAGAGTAGAAATTACCTCTGAAGGACACAGAGAACTATATGAAAATAAGTGTACCTTAGGCCTAGATGGTAGCGATCCCACAAAGTCCACAGGTCTTTGGCTGACACTGAGTACTAACTAACCTTCATCGTCTGCGTAGGGAAGATGTGGACCTATCTCCTAAAGATGCAGCACTGGCAAAATGTGGAGAGTCAATCAAGTCAACATAATTTTACTGAGGACCCTTGTTGGTGCCCAAAATAATATTGAGAATATGGAATATACAAAAGAAAGTCTGTTAAATTGTCACTGATGTTGAGAATTTTGTTTAAAAATCTGGTAATCTGGTTATCTGAAGGATTACTGGTTAAATATTTGTATGATTGCGATATATTCAATATTTGCTATGCTCTAAAAAAGAACTGGCTTTGACGAAGGCAGAATTTGAGGATGTTGACATATATCAAGCAGTATGTAATGAAAATCAAAAGAGAAACTACAGAAATATGTGAAAATCTTAATTGAGCTGTTCAAAATATCTATATCTATCTAAAGTACAGATATATCTGGAGCATGAATAACAACTTCCTAGGCCTTAAATCATGGTCTAATGAATTTTTTAAAAATCATCTTACCAGTATGTGAAAATGAAAGGAAAAAAAAACATAATCTCATTCACCTCATGATTGTGTATCCTCCTAAACATTAATGATGCATTATGTTAAATTTGACTTTTGAAGCCTTTAAAGATTTCCTGCAATAACACATTCAACATTTTCTTTAGTGCTTCCTCCATATCTTTGTTCCAGAAGTTGTAGATCAAGGGTTTAAAGAATGGGGTTGCCAAAACACAGAACATGGTCACAAATCTCTGCATCCCTGGATAGTCCCCAGAACCTGGGCTAACATACATCACCATGACTGAGCCATAGAATAGAGACACCACAGCAAGGTGGGAGGCACAAGTGGAGAAAGCCTTATGACTTCCTGAGCCTGAGGACATCTGCAGCACCACACTTAGGACACAGAAGTAAGTGCCAAGAACGTACAGGAATGTGAGGAAGATGATGAGAGAGCTCACAATACCACAGATCAGGGTAATTCCAGATACTGGAGCACAGGACAATGCCAGCAAAGGTGCCAGATCACAGAGAAAATGGTCAATGGTGTTTGGACCACAGAAGGGCACCTGAGATATTAGAATCAAAGGGATCAATAACCAGAGAAAGCCATCTGCTCAGCAGAAGACCACTAACCAAGCACACAGGTGATGGGTCATGATGGTGTGATAGTGCAGAGGTCTACAAATAGCAAGAAATAGATCACAAATTATCACCAACAAATAAACAGCAGCACACATGGAGAAGAAGAAGTAGAACTGGAGCAGGCAGCCAGCATAGGAGATGCTCTTGGTCTGGGAGGTGATGTTGGCCAACATTTTTGGGCACATCAGAACTGACATAGCAGATCTCTAGGAAGGAGAAGTTGGCCAGGAGGATGTACATGGGTGTGTGGGGCTTCTGGCTTGACCACACAGCATACATGATGGATGCGTTCCCTAGGAGAATCAGGAGATAGATGACGGAGAAGACCACAAAGAGGAGGATCTGGATGTCTCTGCGACAGGGAAAGCCCAGGAGACACAAACCTAGAGATATTAGTCTCCAAAGTCCTCATTCGTCTGACCTGTGGAAGTGACAGAGACAGTGAGAACCACAGACATATTTACACTATTTTTCTTCTTCTTGGTAAAAAGATATATGTTTATTTTCCACAATTTAGGTTTGTGATGTTACTATACTCCCTTTGGAAAAGCAAGTTGTTCTTTCTTCTTTGTCTCCTTTGCCTCCTAGTTTATTCAATAAACATTTATTGTGCACATATTATTGCCAGGCACTGTTTCAGGAGATAGAGAAAGACAATGAGTAAAAAAGCAGAGTCCCTGCTCTTTTGGAGCTTATGTCAAATATCTTTTGTTCAAAGCAACTTCAAACAATGCATTAGAGGCTCTAGAATTTTGACATAGAGGGAGTTTAAGTCTAATTGGAAGAAACCTGAGGGGATTTACCTTAGAACCTCATTTACATAGCAAGCAAACTCTTTTTGCTTAGATTGTGTGTTTATCTGTGGCAACTTCACGGGGAGCTGATACAGGATATGGACTGGATCCTTCCACCTATATTGTGGTGCTGCCACTGACACAGTGACAGTGTGATACAACAAATCAAAACAAAATTCCTGTTGTCACATGAGACGGCGATTATATTCAGTTGGAAAAAATAAGGAAAGGCTTTTGAGAGGGAGATGGATCTTGGCAAAAGACAGAATGTTCCATGGGCAATGACAGAGGCAGAACATTAACAGCATATAATAATGATGTGAAAAGATTTGAAAATAAGAAATTATGTTTAGAGAAGAGTCCAAAAGAGTGGAAGTTAGAGTACCTGTAAAGGAATAGTGAGATATTAGGTACAAATATGGGGCCACGTGGCAGAGGACTCACTGCCAGGCTGACTAGCTCAGCCTTAATTTGCTAGTGAGTGGAAAACTGGAGTTGGTCTAGTAGAAGAGTAAAATGATCCGAAGTTTATGGAAGCTGCATTTGCAAGACAATTTGCCAGACAATTACAGGGTCATGAAATTAGCAGGAAACTATTAGAAAGCAATTTCGATAACCCAAGGAAAAAGCATGAAGAGCCAGACCTAGGGTAATGTTTATGCAAAAAGATACCAGGGTTGCATTCAAGAGATGGGCAATGGTAGAAACCTAATCTCCTGGTCTTTAAAATCAGCAGAGGTCGTTAAATGCTGCTCAAGGAGCACAGGAGGAAGACAGAGAAAAGAGAAACACACTTTCCATTTGCCACAGTAATACTCTTTAGCTCTCCTGTGATTGTCCTCTCACCTGGGATGCCCCACAGGAAAGAGCCACTCACAGCACGATAGACATACCCTGAGGGCCTTTCTGTTCCCACAGGCCAACATACTGAAGAATCAGCTCCTGTTTTTGCCTTTGGGTATCTCTCAGATCCCACTTGATTCCCCAGTCCCGTTTTCTTTTGACTCTTTCGAAAGTGCATATTATATTTCATTAAATAAATTAGCTTCTACTTACAAAGTTTTCTTCTCTCACAAGCCACACACAATGAATGTTGGTTTGCTATATTGTCATCTGTCTGAAAGAGAACAGAACACAAGAGACTCATCTAAATTATTGCCCAAGTCTTCAAGAAAAAATTTCCCATTTTCCAGTCTGCTAAAAATACAGTTCTTTTGAAGACAACTTGCAAAAGACAAAATGATAATTTGACAAAAAACATTTCAATAACTCCATGTCTAATAAGATTTTTGTAATAGGAACAGTGTTTGTAAAGGAAAATACTCATGAAAATGTATGCTTCTTTTTCATATCAATATATAAAACAAAATGGACATCGATACATAGGGAATACGTGACAGTTCCATGTGTCCATGCACACTTATCCTAATGCATCCCTGGAGTCTAAGGTGTCAGCTCCTTGGTAAAACACCTTTTGGTTCCTTTCTTCACAAAGAACCGTCTCAGGTTTTACTCAGAGAATAGTATATGCCACAGATCTCTCCGTTCCTCATTACTTATTCCTTCCAGACTCCAAAGCCTATCTCTGGAGACCTCAACCCCAGGAGCAATGGAGGCAATTAACATGCATAATACAGACTTGAGGATGTTTCGTCTTCAGTGATTATTATACTGGAGATAAAAACTACATGCATATGCACACACTCATATGTAGACTCACATGCAAACACACGTACATGCATGCACATACACACACACATTCCAGGCTAACACAGTATTATTCCCAGAGCTGCGTGTCCTAACCTTATAAATTACTTCTTAGCTAACAAAGTTTTTTGACATGATATGTACCATTACCTTCAAGCTTTGTTAGACCTAGAGTCTCCCATTTCTGTGGTCCAAATGGCAGCTTAAAGATCTCATCCACTAAATCCAAAATGAGCCTATTCCACAGAGTTAATTGTCTCTGTTCTTTACAAACTCTGTATTCCCACATATAGATCAAACAAGATAGATGCTGATCAACTAAGTTAAGACATTAATCATGTGACTAAGACGAATCCATTTCCTCTTCTTCAAATCAAGACTACATTTTTTTTCTAAGCTTTCATTGCAGTTTAGGTATGCTCATGTGACTGATTTCTACTTGGTAGACTGTAACTAAAATAGATGTGCAACTCTCCAGGCCTTACTCATGCGTGGTCCTTGATGATATCTGATGTGATTGAGCATGTTGACCCAGGAAGCCTAGTTTTGAAGATGACAAAGCCAAAGATGGAAAAAGCCTAAGTTACAGAACTATCACTTGAAGAACAATAACCTTTGGATCAGGACTACCCATTTGGAATGTACATGCATAGTAAATAAACACCTTTCACAGTTGATCTACTAAAAAAGAAGGTTGTTTGGAGAACAAAATGTGACTAACAATCAAATATTTACATTTTGATTAATGTATAAAGAAAACAATCTGTGGTTGACTGTATCATAATGTATATATTTACAGAGTAATTCCCTTCAATTTTCTAATTCTAAAATAGTAGGGAGAAATTAAGGAAACAATGTTTATGAAGGACGAATTCTGAAAATAACAATTTTGAGTCACAGAGTGAATACATTTTACATTTTGGTCACATTTCCCTCCAAAAGTTTCCAAAACATTCTTCATTACTGTTACTTTTCTCTCTATCCTTAGCACCAAAGCTGTATACTGTGCTGCTAGCCTAGTTCTTCAAACTGAGCTTTATAAATAAATATAGCAACACTATTTTATATCTCCATTGTGATGATATATGTGTGTCAACTGAGAGAACCTGAACATACCCTTAATACTCTCTTTTCATCCAAGGTGACCCAATGGCTACCCTTCAAACTTATAATCTACATCCTCAAGAACACAGAGCTAATGACCATACAAAATAAAGAATTGGGGAACAGTATTAACTACCCACAAGCCATTATAGAACCAAGCTAGCTCTCATGCTGTTTCAATATGCACATATGAGGGATATATGATACTTCAGAACTTACTGGATCTGTTACTAAACTAGGTTAATACCCCTAGGACCGTCATACATCATACAAATCACATGTTTGTTGGAGAACTTTTATATTCTAATTTCTTAGGATGGGCTCTATATTCGAGTACATGGCTTTTTGACCTCTTAACTACACACTGCGTGGTTTTCTTTGGCTCATAAGAGCTCTATAACATTTAATACAGTCAATATGAAATAGCAAAAAGTCTCCATGGAAATATGCTACAGAGAGCTCAAAGAAATGTAAAAGAGTTGTCGCTGTGGTGGTGGTGGTGGTTGTTACCACTTTTTAGATCATTTTCAGATGCCAAATATGTGGTAGAAGCCTCAGGGATTATTCTACTGTTTGGAGTCGATAGTGAATGAAAGACTCAGAATTTCAGTTTGGGCATTTTCAGTTAGAAATGGAACATGGTACCCAAATGAAATAACAAGCTATTAACCTTGAATCCTAACATTATTACTGTGAAATAGAGATTTCCTGCCTTGACCCTGTAAGACTCTGAGACATCAGCAGTATTTTCAAGAGGAATCGTGAAATTCTCAGAATATTGAGATAATGAAATTAATTTGAATTCATCTTCTCCTTAAAGCTAATTGGATTCCTTACAACACACTTGGTGAGAGATGGAGCTATATTATGGCATTAAAGAGCACAGTACCTAAAATTAAAGATGCCAAATTTTTAAAAATGCAAATCTTATCATGTCACTTCCCTGCTTTCCATCCTTAAATATATCCTTCTCACCTATGGGATCAAGTTCAACATCTTCAGTATATCTACGATCCTGCATATCTAAGTTCATCTCCTTTCAGGAGCCCCACATTCACTGTACATTCAGTCATAGGTTAGGAATGTTCTATATGTTCCTCTTACTGTTTGTAATATCATCATCCACCCTCCTTCCCTTACTTCTATCTACAAAATTTTCAACTTGTCATTCAAAACTCAGCTGAAATAGCAGTTTCTCTGTGAACACTTCTCTGGCACTTCCCATCTACACCCCCCAAACCTGTATTCTTAGGCCAACACTCCTCTGTGCTCTTCTGGCACCTTATGCACTCTTTTCTCTTAGCAATTTTTATTGGAATTATTAACACACTCATGCCCCCATAAGGCAAGAGTTCCTCCAGAACAAGGATCCTATTATACTCATCTATGTATCATCAATATCAAGTATCCTGCTTGGAACATGATTAGAATTTAAGAAGCCTTTGCAAGCGCCAGAGTTCCATGTATAAAAATGTACATCCTAAGGTCTACACACCACCATCAGCAAGACTAAAGAGGGAGCTGCAAACTCTGCCTTCTCCTAGTAAAGTTACCCTCCTCTCACTCTTCACCAACCTTTCTACAATCATCACTGTGGGGAACATCAACACAAATTCCACTGTGCTCTTTTTCTCAAAGTGGCCCTGATCTGACTCCACTGGTAACAAAAAGAGGGTCCTCCTTGTCTCTTTTGCTGCTTCAAGGTTTTTATCCCTCTCACTTCTCTAAAAGCCATGTTTTGAAGTTCAGTCTCCCTTTAGAAGAAGAGGACAGAGGGGAAGGGAGAGAGAATAAAGAAAACACAATAAGTCATTTATCCAGAGTTACTAATGAAAGCTCTTAATGTATTAACCTTAATTCACCACACTCCCACCCACCCTTATTACAAAGGAGGACACAGAAAGCGACAGGGCTGCACTGTCTAATACAGCAACTACTAGCTACATGTGGCTACTGAGCACCCAAAACATGACTCCAAATTGAGATGTGCTGTTAGTATAAAATTCACCCCAGTTTGCAAGACCTAGTATGAAAAAATGAATGCACGATACCTGGTTAATAACTTAATATTGACTACATGTTGAAACAATAATATTTTTATACATTGGGCTAACAGACTATTAAAATTAAATTCACTGTTTCTTTTTAATTCTTAATGTGGTAACTAGAAAAATGTACCTTACACATGTCGCTTGCATGTGTGGCTCACATATTTCTATTGGACAGCTCTGCCTTAGCCTTACACATCCTTAGAATAGAGGCAGAGGATGAGCTCTCCTTCTCTTTGAACTCAGACACATCAAAACTGTGGCTCACAGTGGAGGAGGCCAAATCCAGTTGGCTCAGGTAGGAGGCATTTCTGAGCTTCAGGAGAGGCTCAGCCTGTTATACCTGAAAAGTGGGCAACACTGGGCAGCCTCAGAGCAAATTCCTTCAGGTGTCAAGAGTTTGCACGGTCAAATGGATTTGACCTTACATACCCATCACAGATCCAAAATTATAATGCAGTTTCTAACAATCACGTGCACTAGGGTGAAAGAAACTCCCTGAGGTGGAAATCTGCTTTTGGAAAAAGGGGAGTGGCTTCCTCCTTGAGACCACTCTCTGTGTCATCAAAGAGCAAAGCAAAAGAGCACCTTGGAGGACAGAGAACTGTTAGAGTTGCGGAGTGGAGAAGTGGTTATGATTTGAAGGGATATATCCTACTTTCCATAGCCTTTACTGCTGAGAAAAAGCTATAACAGCAACATCATGGAGGGAAAAAAAATGCACACACAGACAAGATTACACCTGCAGAGGCTGCACGAAAAAGAGTACAGTGGAAATGTGAAACGATAATAATCAAAATAAAAAACAATTGACACGAGTAGTGTGCCTTGTATTCTTAACTTATTTTTAATTACGGTAAAATACACATAACATGGCATTTACTGTGTTAACAATTTTTTAAGTGTACAATTCTGTGGCATTAAGTACATTCACATTGTTGAGCAACCATTACCACCATCCATCTCCATAACTCTTTTCATCTTCCAAAACTGGAATTCTGTATTCATTATACGATAATTCCCCATTTCCCCGGCCCCAGCCCCTGGTGACCACCATTCTATTTTCTGTCTCTATTAATTGGATTACTCTAGGAACCTTATACAAGTAGAATCATGTGGTATTTGTTGTTTTGTGACTGGCTGGTTCATCCATGTTGCAACATGTTTCAGAATTTCCTTTCTTTATTAGGTTGAATAATATTACACTGTATGTGTACATCACATTTTTTTATTGATCCATCCATTGATGAGCATTTGAGTTGCTTTCATCATTTGATAGTACTTTGAATTTTACAAATATTAATACTTTTGTATATGATCTCTCATTTGATCCATATAAAACCTGCCAAAATGCCCTTTTTAAAAATTGGAATGAAACTTTTTATTTGCTGAGGTAGAACCAGAAGACAGTCCTCATTAATTTTTGTCCAACAAATCGTTACAACTTTCATAAGACAAGGAAATATGGAGGAGTATGGCAAAAAAGTTCTCCTTTTTAATTGCATTTATATAGATTTCTTTCAAAACTTTTTTTAAAAATAGGTAATTTTTCTTTATATAAAAATAATAGGATTATAATTTAAAGGATCAGAACCACAAAACTCCTAGAAGAAAACATAGGCAGCATAAATCATAGTGGCATCTTTTTGGATCTATCTCCTAAGGCAAAGAAAACAAAAGTAAAAATAAACAACTGGGACCAAATTAAATTTAAAAGCTTTTGCACAGCAAAAGAAACTGCTGACAAAAGGAAAACACAACCTACTGAATGGGAGAAAATATTTGCAAATGATATGACCGATAAGCAATTAAAATCCAAAATATGTAAACAGCGCATACAACTCAATACCCAAAAAACAGACAGCCCAATTAAAGAATGGACAGAAGACCTGCATAGACATTTTTCCAAAGAAGATATATAGATGGGCAACAGGCATGTGAAAAAATGCTCAACATCACTAATCATCAGAGAAATGCAAATCAAAACCACAATGAGATATCACTTCACATCGGTCAGAATGGCTATCATCAAAAAGTCTACAAATAACAAATGTTGGCGAGGATGTGGAGAAAAGGGAACCCTTGTACACTGTTGGTGGGAATGTAAATTGGTTCAGCCACTTTGGAAAACATTATGGAGTTTCCTCAAAAAACTAAAAAATAGAACTACCATATGATCCAGCAATTCCACTCCTTGGTATATATCTGATGAAAAAGAAAATGCTAATTAGAAAAGATAAATGCACCCCAATGTTTATTGCAGCATTATTTCCACAGCCAAGATATGGAAGCAACCTAAGTGTTCATGGATGAATGGATAAAGAAGTAATACACACACACACACACACACACACACACACACACCGGAATATTACTCAACCATAAAAAAGAATGAAATTCTGCCATTTGCAAAACCATGGATGGACCCAGAGGGTATTATGCTTAATGAAATAAGTCAGACAGAGAAAGAAAAACACTATATGATATCATTTACATGTGGAATCTAAAAAACAAACAAACAAATGAATATAACCAAACAGAAACAGACTCACAGATATAGAGAACAAACTAGTGGTTACCAGTGGAGAGAGAGGGAAGGGGAGATGGGTGCAATAGGGGTAGAGGATTAAGAGATACAAACTACAATATATAAAATAAACAAGCTACAAGGACATATTGCACAGTACAGGGAAATATAGCCATTATTTTATAATAACTTTAAATGGAGTATTATCTATAAAAAATATTGAATTACTATTTTGTATACTTAAAAATAATATAAAACTGTAAATCAACTGTACTGCAATAATAAAAAACAATAATTAATTTTTTTAAGTTTGGGAAAAAACTGCTGAAACTCACACTTGGCAGCAATAACTAATGATAATAAATGTTGGTACAATTTTATTGATGATAATATACTATTACAATATTATAATATTGTAATATTAACTCAGTTAATCCCAAACACTCTATGATGTAGGTATGATTTAACTGAATCATTTCCAGTTAACATTAGGAAAACAGATAAATAACAATATGAGTAACTAGTCACTCAGTCAGTAAGTAATAGAGACAGGCTTTGAACTTTAAGAAATTCTCCTCTGGAAACATTTATTTTAGATCTAGTACCTTTTATTACTTTTAAGTATAATTTTCCTTGATTCTTTACAACAGTTCTCAAAAGGAACTGTAGCTCACCAAAGTGTCTCCCATTCAGGAATTATTTTTTTTTAATTTTACACATGACTTTCCTCAGGGCAAACGTCATCTTATTCCCGAAGCTGTAGATCAGAGGGTTTAAAAGTGGAGTTGCAATTGAGTATAACATGGTCAAGAACTTCTGCCGCCCAGGCTGATTGGCTGCACCTGGGCTTACATACATCACTGAGACTCAGCCATAAAATAGGAACAGCACTATCAGGTGGGAGGTACATGTGGAGAAGGCTTTTTTCCTACCTGAACCTTTGGGAACTTGAACCACAGCTCAAAGTACCAGAGTGTAGGACACAAGGATGTAGAACAAAGTGATGAATGTTATCGCAGCACTGAAACTGCTACAAGTCAGAGTTGTCTCGGGGACAGGGACACATGATATGGCCAGCATTGCCCCAAGATCACAGAGGTAGTGATCAATGATATTTGAACCACAAAATGGAACTTGGGAGACAAGGGAAGCAGGTGTAACTAACCACAAGAATCCATCCACCCAGCAAGCAAACACAACGGTCCCACAGACTTTCCTGGTCATTATGGTGGGATAGTGCAGTGGATGGCAGATGGCAACATACCTGTCAAATGCCATGAGGGCCAGGAAGAAGAGTTCTGTGGCACAGAGAGAGAGGAAGATGTAGAACTGTACGATACAGCCATTATAGGGATGGTCTCAGTCTTGGATAGGAAGTTGAACAACATGTTGGACACACTGGAATTGATGTAGCAGATCTCCAGGAAAGAGAAGTTGGCCAATAAAACACACATAGGGGTATGGAGTTGCTGGTCCCATCACACAGCACAGATGATAGCACTGTTGCCCAGCAAGGTCAAAATGATGGTGGAGAATAAAACAAGAAGGAGAATTTCTACTTCCTGACTACACAGGAAACCCGGGAGGATGAATTCATGAATGGTAGCAGTGACACTTCTGTTATGGAAAACATGCATTTTTTCCTCTAACCTATAATGTGCACAGAAGTACATGTTAAGAGTCTATTTTATTCAGTTTTTCATACCTCAATTTCTCATTGGAAGTAAGTCGTATTATACATAGAGAATAAGATGAAATATCAATATTTAGTCAATATGAAGAATTTTTCTCAAAGTAGCATTGATGTAAGACAAATAGAAAAGCACCATTGATAATATTACTTTAAGTATTACTTCACTTTAACTATTTTCTCTAGAGCATTTTCTTCCAATTTTAGCCTATAAGAAAAATAGATATAGAGATGAATCATTATACACCTTAACTGGCCACCTTTATTTAACTCAAGTAGAACTAATAAGTTTCAGGAAGGTAGCCATGCCCTTAAGCTGGACTGGAATTATTTCATCGCCTACTCTGTCCTTTCAGCCATCATCACAAGGTCCATACGTTCTTTCTATTTAACTACATTACTGTAGACTCTTGGTAGAGCATAATAATAATGCACACCTCTAAATAAATACACTAATTTATTTATTAGTTTCCATTAAAAACTTACATCCCCAGATGATTCTGATGTGAAAAATACAATGCCTGTCTTTAAGAATTACTATTATACTATATGGGTATAATAGCCAGAGAAGTTTGAACCCAGAGGTTCTTTCAGAAGCTGTGGGATTGACACCAATGAAAGTAAAATATAGAGGTTACACTACTGAGTTAGAAGCACAAGTATATAAAATGAAAGAGAGCTCATAAATAACTGGAAGCTAATTCAGCAATTTCCAGTCTAAATTAAGGAATGTAGCATGTGCTTTAAAATATTTAAATTAAATTGTTTTAATTTAATTCAAATTATCCTCTGCGGAGTCCCCTTCATTTACATTTGCTATAGCCTTTCAGTGCCATTTGCAAATTTTGCCAGTTTACTATTTTTAAAAATTACATCACACAATTTACTTTTTAGTTAGAACAGGTTTTCAACCCATTCATTTTTCTTTCCTTAGTACTGTAATTTACACTATTTTCCCTCAATTTTTATTTTAAATATATAGGGTTTAGTTTAAAAAAAAAAGAGCTTGACATCTTAATGTTTTCTAAGTGGAAAGTCAAAGTGACTGTTTAAGAACACAATGTAAGTTTTATCACAATTTAATTTTTAAAAAGAATAAAGAGTCAGAATTCAGAAAGGGCTAAAATGAAGTCCTAGATCTTTTAAAAAAATAATATATATAACCTGGGACAAATGACTCTCTCTCTCTCTCTCTCTCTGAGTTTCAATTTCTGCATCTGCAAAATCAGAGTAGCAATATCTACCATGGGGAATTAACGAAACATTAAATATAACACATTCTTAAAGCACCTAGCCTAGCATAAAGTAAATGTTTAGTGTGTGCTCCATTTATTGCCCTAGTTACCATAAACAAAATATAAGCTGATTCTTCCTTAAAAAGTATTTGTTTGAATCTAAAGGGAGAATGTTCAGCTTCCATTCACAATCTTATCTGTGTATTCAATCTCATGAATGATATGAGTTCAATGTACTTCCATAGTGTTAACTTATGATTGAAAAGGTGTTCTAAAATTGCATCATGTACAACTCAGAACGAACTTCTCAATGAAAACATACTTGAATTCCCAAACAGCCCACGGAATTTGATCAATGAAATTACCTTAATTATTCCTTACCATTTGAATTAAGCCCCTTTTGATGTTATTCTAAACAATCCTCCTTGTTCTCTGATCTCCAACCTGTGGGCCTCTATTCTTCTTTTAGTACCTTCCACATAGCATTTCAGCTACAGATTTGTTAAACAGACTTTTGTGGGTTTCTTGAAATTAACCACGACTAGGAAAATTGTTTCTGTGGAAAATTTTCCATAAAAGTTAAAGCTTACAAGTCCAGGCACAGTTTTCTCCTCTATTGCCTTGCATGTGTTAAAGCTGAGAGAGTAGAACTGGAGCTGTGTCCCTTCAGTCTGGATTGATAAACTTTTTTTACCCAGAGAATGGCTTCAAATAAGCTGTTAGAATGCCAGGTTTTAGAAATATTTGACAGTTTCCCATATCACGGAGTAGTAAATGGGAGAGACAAGACTTGAACCTGGGTTTTCATGATTCCAAAGTCCATAATCAGTCTAACCCAAATAGATTGTTAGCTAAAGAAGTACAGAGAAGGTTTGATCAAACAATAGTGTTCAGGAGGGCTGTCCCCTCCTCTGCCTCCTATAGGATACTTCCATCATTCCCTGCTGTCTTCCCTCCCTTTCCCAACCTAGGGTGAATAAGAGGTAGTAACATGGAACACCCTCCCCTCCTCCCACCCCAATCTTAGCATCTTTTCAGCATCCACCTGAATAAGCACTTTAAGTAAAGGTAACAATAAACAGGACATGGTACTACATAATACAAGACCCTGATCACTGAGGTGATTGTAGCCCAGATGTGATTACAAGTAAAAACAGCAAGGTGATTTGGAGAGGGTGGGAAGAATCTGGATTGACTTTGGAGGTGAACTATGAAACAGAAAGTAATCATGTTGAAGTTCTGTTACTAGGAGGATAATTACATGATCAGGGGAGATATTAAGCCATGAGACCTTTCAAGGAGGGCTGAGTTTTTCATAATGCAAAGGACTAAAACTGGTCTAGGAATTTTTAAGACACAGTAAAACCTGAAGTTTGAGACATGTGAAAATTTTTTCCAAAAGATTTCCCTGTATGTTAGGATTATTTCAAAGAGTAATACTCATTCTTATGGTAATTTTATCAAAGAAAAAACCCCTAGGGCCTTTCCCCATCTGGCCACCTTGCACAGGTGATATAACATCCACTGAAATTCTCAATTAAGTGACTTCCTCAAGACATCTATATATTCATTTTATATTATCCATCTACTGTGTGGAAGATAGAACAAAAGGGAGGATTCATTCACACTTACTCTGATATGTCCAACCCCAGCGGATTCCAAGGGTCCTGTCTGCAGAAAAAAAAACCATACATTTCTAGCATTCAGCCACTTCTGGCTCTATTTAAGGAAAATATACCTCCTTTATATCCACTCCCTTTAGTATGTCTGCTTTCTCCTGAGGACCCACACAAAAGGAACACTAGGAGATGTTCTGATTGCCCTCTACAGCATACATTTTTTTTTAGTGAGTCCTGAGAAGGCAGCAACTTGGATGCACAATCTCTGATTTCCTGAAAGTATATGTCTGTGACAATCTCAGACTTGTTGAGGGATCCTAAAAAGCTTCACTCTATCCATAGCAAAGCTCTTCTGAGAACAACTGTTCCAGATAAGAATAGATACAATTTGGTCAGACCAATCTCCCTGTCAGAATCACAAACTTGAAAGTAGCTGGCTTTTTAATTGTTAACACAACTGATAAATTATAAAGGCATAAACAATAGAAAGGAGTCACATATTCCATAACTGGTACTCCTTCTTCTTTCTTTCTTTTTCTGATCTTTTGGTGACTAGCATCTGGTTATTGATTCTTAGGGTGAAAAAATATAATGGTACCATGGCTGTTCCATTATTTTAGGCTTTAGAATAAGGATTGATGTATAAGATAATAATGAAAGAAATTGATGAAGGCACAAGTAAATGAAAAAATATTCCATGTTCATGGATCAGAAGTAATATTGTTAAAATGTTCATACTCAACAAAGCAATCTACAGACTCAATGAAATTTCTATCAAAATTCTACCAGCATTTTCCACAGAAATAGAAAAAACAATCCTAAAATTTGTATGCAACTACAAAAGATCCCAAAGCAATCTTAGGAAAGAATAGCACAGCTGGAGGCATCAACTGTCCTGATTTGAAACTATATTACAAAACTAGAATAATCAAAATAGTATGGTATTGGCATTAAAAACAGACACGTAGACCACTGGAACATAATGGAGAGCCCAGAAATAAACTCACACATATACAATTAACTAATATTTGACAAGGGAGCCAAGAATACTCAGTGGAAAAAAGATAATTTCTTCAATAAATAACGTTGAGAAAATTTAATAGTTACATCTAAAAGAATGAAATTAGAACCCTATCTTATACTACTCACAAAAATTAACTCAAAATGCATTAAAGACTTAAATGTAAGACCTGAAACCATAAAACTCCTGGAAGAAAACATAAAGTAAAATCTCCTTGACGTGGATCTTGGCAATTACTTTTTGGTTATGACAACTAAAGCACAAGTAGCAAATCAAAGATAAACAAGTGGTATGATATCAAATTTAAAAGCTCGTGCACAGCAAAAGAAAGAATCAACAAAATGAAAAGACAACCTATGGAATGGGAAAAATATTTGCAAACTATATATCTGATAAGGGGTTAATATCCAAAATGTATAAAGAACTCATACAACTCACTAGGAAAAAAAAATAATAATAATCCAACTAAAAGCTGGACAAAGGACTTGAATAGACATTTTTCCAAAGAAGATTTATGAATGGCCAGCAGGTACATGAAAAGATGCTCAACATCACTAATCATTAGAGAAATGTAAATCAACACCACAATGAGACATTACCTCACACTTGTTAGAATGGTTAGCATCAAAAAGACAAGAGATAACAAACGCTTGGCAAGGATGTAGAGAAAGGGGGACCTTTGTGCACTGTTGGTGGGATTGTAAATTGGTACAGCCATTATGGAAAACAGTATGGCGGCTCCTCAAAAAATTAAAAATATAGCTACCATATAATCTAGCAATTCCACTTCTGGGAATACATCTTAAGAAAACAAAAATACTATGTTAAAGAGATATCTACATCCCAATGTTCATAGCAGCATTATTTACAATAGCAAAACATGGAAACAACTTGAGTGTCCATCAGTAGATGAATGGATAAATAAGATATGGGTGGGTGTGTGGGTGTGTGTGTGTGTGTGTGTGTGTGTGTGTAGAGAGAGAGAGAGAAAGAGAATACTACTCAGAATAGAATACTACTCAGCCATATAAAGGAGAAAATCCTGACATTTGAGACAACATGGAGGAACCTTGAGAACATTATACTAACTGAACTTACTCAGAGAAAGACAAATACTGCATAATCTCACTTATATGTGGAATCTTAAAAAAAAAAATTTAGACCAAACTCATAAATCGGATTTGTGGTCACAGGCAGGGGTTTGAAGAAGAGTGAATTGGACAAAGTGGTCAAAAGGTACAAACTTCCAGTATAAGATCGAAAGTACTACTGATGTAATGTACAACATGATAACTAGAGTTAACTACTGTATGGTATATAAGAAAGCTGTTAAGAGAGTAAATCCTAAGAGTTCGCATTATGAGAAAAAAATTTTTTTTGTATTTATATGAGATGATGAATGTTAGCTAAACTTACTGAGGTGATCATTTCACAATACATGTTAGTCAAATCATTATGCTGTTCACCTTAAACTTACACAGTGCTATATGCAAATTTTATGTTAATGAAACTGGAAAAAATTTACATAGTTAGCAGTCAAAGAAATGCAACTATATAATGATATGTGAATTTTTTTTTCTATCAGTACAATTTTTTAAAATACCACCCATATGCTTATAATAGTATAATATGGCATCCTTATTGACACATCTTTCAAGACTATATTTTGGAAAGCCATTAGGCAATATCTATTGAGAACGTTTAATTTAGCATACATATATACATATATATATATATTTTTTTAACATTGTAATTTTCTTTCAAGCAATCTATTCTAGGGGAATGTTCTAAAATTAAACAAAAATTTAAGACCAATGTTTTCATTGCATTATTTTAATATCAGAAAATTTTAAATATCCTAAATACATTAGGGAAATGCTATAAAAACAACACTCATTATTATGCAGCTTAATAATATTTAAGAGAGTTTTAGTTACATGAAAAAATGCAGGATATAAATGTAAGCAGAATACTGAATTATAAATGTTATATGACCTCAAATGTGTAAAAATAAATTGTTAGAACAAAAAAGACCAGAAGGAATATGCCAAGTTTTTAAAAGAAGTATGTCTGCTTGAAAAATTATCAATAATTTTTAGCTCCCTTAACTTTTCTGAATTTTCCAAATTTTTGTTTAAACATATTACTTTGATAATCAGAATTTTTTTTAATTTCAACAATGATACCTGACACACAGGGTGTTGCAAGCATTAAATAAAATGACTTAAATGTAAGAATTTGTCACAGTACCTAGTATAAGATATCAATAAGCATTATTTTCCTTCCTTGCCACATAAAGATGCAGGGTAAATAGTTTACTATTTAAGAACTCAGGCTCTGCTCTTAAAGAGAACTGAATTCTGATCTTAGCATTCTCATTTATTAGATGTTACAAATTAATTAACTTATCTAGGCTTCAATAACTTCACCTATAAGTAAAAAATAATAGTAATATTTGGATATTTTGGGGAAATTAAGTGAGGTTATTCATAAAAGTTACTCATCTTACTGCCTGGCACATAAGTTTTTGGTAAATATTAACTGCTATATTTGTATGTCAAAGTGCAAAGGTAGCTGAAGGTTCAGACAGACTCATGGACCCATGTAATGAATTCAAAAATGAGCAAACAAAATAGATGTGCCTTTAATCAGAGAAAGAGGCTCAAAATTATACAACAAATGCACAGCATCAACTGATGGAGTGGAATCGTTTATCCAATGTGAAAAGCGGAGTATCAGATGTTTGAAATAAACTCATCAAAGGATGAGTCCCTGGGGTAATGTCCATCCAGCTGAGGGAATCTCAGCAAAGAGTTCCTTTAGGGAAACTGGCTTTGGCCCAGCAACAGTTTCACTGGGGACAAGTAATGAGTTCAAGCTTTCATTCTTACCACTGCTAGAGGAGAAAAAAAATCACATCTTTTTCAACTTCCAAAAACCAAAAGCAAAACATTTCCCCAAATGCTCTGAAAGTGAAAGCACAAGGGACAGAACTCTAAGATCCAAGGGAAATGAAGAGCAGAGGAAAGGCTTATCTGCAGACACTGTTTCCTATTCCCAATCAGTGCCTGAATCAACTCCTTCAACAAAGGGCATATGCCCATAATGCCCATATTTCATGAATACAAGACAGAGAAAAATATGTGTCATATTTTGAAGGTGGAAATGTGAGTTCGAGAAAGTATCTTTCTCCCTTTCTAGCTGAAAGAGAAAATATTACTTTCAAATTTTGTCAATTAAAAAGGCAAAATAAAAAAAAGATAAGTACATTGCCTTTAATCCGTTCTCATATTACCATGATTTTTGTGACTTTTATTCTAAACTACAGCATTCTCCTTAAAATAAAACTTACTGAAGAAAATCAAAACCCCAAATGGAAAGTAGTATCATTTTGCTTTTTGTTTCTTTCTTAGGGAAGACAAATAGGCTGAGAATAAGTTTTGACTCCTTCCAGTGGGAAAGGAGTAACAACACTAATTCTCTCCAGAAGCTGATGGTTATTATTTCTCATGACGTTGCAACTGATTTTTTCAACTTAACTTCTAATCCCTGGCCTAGGTTTGTGAAACATTATTGGTCACC
This sequence comes from Hippopotamus amphibius kiboko, assembly GCF_030028045.1. NCBI lineage: Eukaryota > Metazoa > Chordata > Mammalia > Artiodactyla > Hippopotamidae > Hippopotamus > Hippopotamus amphibius. The sequence continues at coordinate 175,623,624 of NC_080187.1, read as the reverse complement.
CAAAAGTAAAATACAGCCTTCAGGATGCCCTGCTGGGAATTCTCCCATTCTCCTCAACCCTGGCACAGAGACTTACTTCATTGACATTAAACTCAAGTAGCAAGTGAAGGAGAAATGATATACTGCATGGTAAGTCACACATAACACAAATAATGGGCTTCCTAGCACCTTGTAACATTTCAGGAATAACAAATGTCACAAAAGTTCTTTAGGGAAAGTGGAAGATCCAAAAGAGTAAGTACCTTCAAAAACAATATTTTCTAAGGATTATTATTTTTTCAGTTGATAAAAGTAATGTATGTTACTCATAGAAATTTTAAGAAATGTGTATGAAGAAGAAAATCATATAACCTACCATTTGATCTTGAAAAACCACTATTAATTTTGTTTTATATTTTCTAGGAATTTTTTATTTCTCAGTGTTATTAATTTTTAAATAAATGTATATAAAGAACTACATAAACTTGCTACACAAAGAACTCTATAAAGTATAAAGGACTTTATAAACCTTTACTACTCAAAATCATAATTACCTTATTACTTATTAGAAATTTAGAACCCCAAGTCCCATCTACTCCTTTTGAGTCCGAATCTGTATTTTAACATGATCCCTGGAAATACACTGTATGAATTTTTTCTGCACTGCTAATTCTTATTTAATGGGTATAAATGTTTTAAAAGCTGTTAGTATTTCTCAATTGCCAGCCAGAAAAAAAAATTTACAAGTTAATATTCTCTCCAACAGTTTTTGTGAGTGTCATTTCATTGCACCTTCATCAACCCTGGTATCATGATTATTCACTTTTGTTAATTTGAAAAAACAAAATTATATATTTCATATTTGAATTAACAACCTTCCTCTAGAAATGTGGAGTTATAGATTTAACTCCCACAATTTACACTGAAATTTCATATTCACTTCTTAAAATGCCTCTTAATTTTATTGAAAAGAGTATTTCTAATTTTTAAGACATTTCACCATGCAGGAATATAAATATATGTTCCAAAATATCCCTTGCTTTGAAAAGTACACAAGAATACAGTAGGCACTCAGCAAACTTTTACTGAATTTTTGAAATGATTTAGGATATTGATCAGCTTATGAAGCTAAACTTAGGAGATAAGCCTGAAAGGATTGTACCTAGCACATAAGTATTCAGTTTACGGTAGCAAAGTGATAATTGATAAAAAATGAACTAAGGTTCATGATGGACAGCAATCAAAAAGTTAATGCTATTATTTCAAAATGTTTTACTAAAAATATGTTAAGAAATATTGTTCTTTATTATCCAAGTATTGAAACTAAGATAGGTAGTATTATAGACAGTTCTTAAATTTCCCAGGGACAGAAATCTCAAGTCATCTTGTCATCTTAGAAGTAACTCTAAGGAAAAATAAAATGGAGAAAGAGAAAGAGACAGACAAAAACAGATACAGACAGAGAAAAAGGTGAAATAAAGTGATTAAAAAGAAAAAGTGAGTTTCTCTAAGGAATTTAGTGAGCTTTATATTGGACTAAAACCTAAGCAAGAAGGTCTTTCAACACCCGCTGAGAGCATTGTGGTCTCCTTGCTTGCAAGTTTATGAGATGAAAGAAAAAGACTAGGCCATCTTCTGCCCTCTGGAGAGAAAAAAGCATGGACCATCAATCTGAGTTAGAATATGGACAGCTCTAAAGAGTAATCTCTTTTCCAATGAAAGAAGAACAAATTTGTAAAAGAGGATTGACATGAAAATCAAGCAAAACAGTACTTGATAATTTTAAATCAACTTAAATTCTCAATCCAGGATGCAGAGAGAATTTTCAGATGTGATTTCCAAACCACTACTGGTGTCTTTAAACAGTTCTAAAGAATGAAAGAAAATGTTTTAAAAACTGAAATTGAATAAGGACATCAGTTTAAAAAGTTGATTTTAAAATTTTTTTGTAAGCTCTCTGTTTAAAAATATATGCCAGAAAGTTTTCCAGATACAATGTCATTTTCACCATTTTTGTGCTATTTATCTATTTTTAGCTTGGCCGTCTATCCACAGTTGTTGAAAATAATATATGTTAACCTAGAAAAAGTTTTAAGTGATCTGAAAAAGCATTTTTTAATGTTCTAAGTATTTTAATCAAACACATAGGTGAAAATCACTAGAAATTTTATCAAATTCATAGGCAATAAAAATATAAATGGAGCTAATATTTGAAAGTCAAGCTCTCAATCAACTGAAACATTTAGTGAAATTCAGTAATTAACCTCTCTCACTTCAAAGACTCAACAACACAGCATCAAATGCAGCCAGTCTGGTTTTAAAGAAGTTCTTGTGAACAAAACTCTAAGGACTTTAGTAAAATGAAAACTCAATAGGGCTTCCTAGGTGGCGCAGTGGTTGAGAATCCACCTGCCAATGCAGCGGACACGGGTTCGATCCCTGCTCCAGGAAGATCCCACATGCTGCTGAGCAACTAAGCCCATGCACCACAACTATTGAGCCTGCGCTTTAGAGCCCGTGAGCCACAACTATTGAGCCCATGTGCTGCAACTACTGAAGCCCACGCACCTAGAGCCCATGCTCAGCAATAAGAGAAGCCACAGCAATGAGGAGCCTATGCACCACAATGAAGAGTAGCCCCCACTCACTGCAACCAAAAAGAAAGCCTGCTCACAGAAAAAAAAAAAAAAACTCAATAAAAGTCAAAAGTTTAAAGTTACTGCCCCAAAAAAGCCAAAGAATTTAAGCCTGCATGAGTTTCTAGAGCAAAAGAGATTATAATATCACTGTGCTCTGTGTCAGCCACACAGTATGATGGATATTCTGTTCAGTTTTAGTAAGATCACATCTTCAGAAAGGTATGAACAATCCAAAGAAGGCAACCAGGATGGTGAGCACCCTGGAAACAGTCATATTCAGCTGAAGAAATCAAAAGTGCTTAGTACAAATATGGAAGATTCAAAGATGACATGAGGACCTTCCTCAAGTATTTTCAAGTGCTGCTGTGTAGCCTTATTCTGAGCATCAACATAACGTAGTTGAAACAACACAAATCTGCTCAGCACTGCCACTTACTGCTTTCCTGTGGCTCAAATATTACTTCCGGAATTGTTGGAAGAGTAAAACAGGATAATAATTGTTCAAAGTCCTAACAGAGTGTGCACATATGATGGGCGCATAATAAGTGTTAACTTCCATTCTCTGAGACAGAAGTAAGACCACGTAGATAAATCAAGATGGGAACATGACTCAGAAAGGTAAGAGAGAACAAGAAAGTTTATTACAACTTCTAAAAACAAAAGCTCTTCTGCCTTTCAATGAGCTTTCTGTCTTGGACTATTCCAGCAGAAGCTAGATAACCAATTAGCAAGAAGGTAGAAGAGAGGGGCTCTTACTGCTGGCAGAAGAAGAGGCCACATGACATCTATGGTCTCTTGCAGCTCTAAGATTCAGTGAGGTCGGACCAATAAGAAAATGTGAGTTTTTTTAGATCCCATTCTAATCCATGATATCTCTGAGGCCAGTGAATACAAGCAATACATTTTTCCAAGAAATAGAAGGCCAGACTTGCAGTTTCTTTATTTCCTCTATAGTACAGGAGGAAACAGGTGAACAGGAACAGAATTCAACTATTCCCCTTGAGTCCCTAGGACACAACACACTGAATCAACTGTCCTTCAAGCTACAAAAACAACTGGAAAATAGAGAGTTAGGCAGACAGTGGTAGAAATGGGATAACATATTTAACTGATGAAAAAAATTTTAATAATAAAAGTAATGGTAAACCAAAGGCTACAACAAATGGAATTATAACACCCAAAAATGCAAAGAAATGATTGACAGTATCTCTCTTACATGTCTCCTCAGTGTCTATCGTTGTCTTCTTAGTATCTTCTCTCTTTTTAAAATTTATTTTCATTTTACTTCTTTAAGTTAATTATTTATCTTGACTTTGTATAAATGAATAAAGGGTGATCTGCCTCAGGCTATGGATAACTACAGGAGCTGAATATCACATATCACAAAAGTAGGTAAGAGTAAAATAACTCTACAGATAACTACCTATTCTGGCCTTCTCACTTCAGCCATTTGAAAAGGATCACCTCTTTTTTAACTACTGTCTTGAAATAACACCTGCAGCAGATCTCATTTGCAATGGCCAGCTGATGCCATTTTATATCCACATTTGAAGATAAGTTCAGCTCTTGAAGTTGAACTATGTTGTATGGTATTTGTATGCCTTTTAACTATTCTTACTACAAATAATTAAATAAATAAATAAGGTAACCATGTAAAAATGAAAAAGGAAAAAAAAAACCCACCATTCCACCTAAGTGGTATGATTTGAGGGCTGCTTGGGAGATCCTATGTACTCCTCCTCAGATGATGTAGTGATGTCTCTTAGCACCAACATTTAATCATTTTATGAATTTGATGCACTTTTTCCCCAGGGATAGTGACATTTACGATACACTGATGCTGGAAGAGCTCTAAAATAGTGGGGGGGATAAAAACACTAAAATAGGAGCCAAAAAGTCTGGACTCTTCTTTTGATCCTGTGACTTATTGGTTTGGGACCTCAGGCATTTAACCTTTTTGAGTCGTTATCTCCTCATATATGAAATGGAGGCAATAATCCTTGCTATGGCTCCTGTATACAGTAATTAAGAAAGTACAACAAATAATACATGTATTACATAAGGGTTAACTTGCTCAAAACTAATCCTTTTCAAGCTACCCTTCCAAAGAGGAAGTTACTGCCTATGAAGCTCCATGGAAATGAAAACAGCTGTTCCCCAGTGCTTACAGCAATTACTTGGCAATTACTTTCTGCCCTGTGGCTGAAGGAAAGAATTCTGCTATTAGCTTGTAGTATCTTACTGCTGCAAATGCAACGCTTGAACCCCAGCCCCCAATCACATCAGGAGAAAAGCTGGTGCGCCCTCTCCCCCAGCCATAAACTCTGAGCCTGCTTCCAGTAGGACTAGAGCCAAATTTTCTTCATTTTGATATTATATACCAGCCCTAATTGCATTAGGGGAGGAGTTAGCACTTCCCTAATCATGTAACTAAAAAAAAAACGCTATAGCTCAAACGTTGGGGTGCCCTTCTTGGAATGTAATATCCTAGTTTTCTGTGTGTCATTGTGATTATAATGAGCAAGAAGGACCTACCTACCTGGGACTGATCCTGGGTCAACAAGCTAATGCTGCTCCAATAAATTTGGTGTTTGTGCCATCTGGCTATGTGCCCTTGTGTATATAACATGGAAAATGAAGATGGCTAAAATCTTAGCGGTGTTCAGAAGGTTAAGTTCGTGCATGAGCTTATTGGAATTTTTTCCCCAGAAAACTGGTGTTGTTAAGAAAAAGTGAACAGAGCATTTGAGCTCCAAGCTTCTAAAACTGAAAAGGAGGGGGAAAATAGGTGAAACAGAGATGATAGTCCCATATTCCAAATTCCTTCTGGGTTCAACTTTGGCCTAGGCCAAGGCCTAAAATTTAGATAAACTTTTCTCTGTTCCCTTCCACTCAAAAGAATAGCCAGGCTTTCTCCAGGGCTTAATAAACCACAAAATCAAAGAATACAACAGAGAAAAAAAGTTGCATCAAAAACCTGATTTCCATAAGGCTGCTCGTTTTAGAATAATATTTGTTGGTGCTCCTCTCTTATAGTCATTTGAGTATTGAACTGATCCTCATTTCCCAGGAAATCCCACAGGGGAGCCTGGCATGGGTGGGGGGCAGTATAGGAACAGATCATTCAGGAAGTTCTGTAGATTCAAAACTAGGTGACCTTAATATTAATACAAACCACAGTGTAGCCATCAGGAAAATGATCCTATCATTTAAGACTAAAATGGTATCCCTACCAGGGAAGACCATCTATAAAGAAAATGAGAGCTCTGGTGTGTTTGATGGGCAAAAAAAAATGATCTTAAAAGGAAACATTAGGGAGTTGCATCTGATGTGGTCTGGGAGGACTTTCTATTCACATACACGTGTATATACACATACATACATACATGTACTTAGCCTGTCACATGACTAAAATTGCACAGGCAAAAACATTATTTTATATTTTAAAATCAGCTTATAAGATTAACAAAGGAGTGTAATAACATCTAGCATAATTCCTGAACAGTTTATACTAGTTCACAAATCTTCAATTTATAAATTATAAACTGCTTTAGTATACACTATTTTATGCAATTCTTATATCATCCTTGTTATGAAGGTATTATTATTCACATTTTACAGAGAAAGTAACACAGTCTCAGAGGTTAAGTGCTTTCCTGAAGAAATACTCCTCAGGAAGTGGCAGAGCCAAGATCTGTTATGTCTCCAAAGCCCAAGCTCTGCCACACCAGTGGATCTCAAACCTGGACTGGGGCCCAGAAATCTACATCTTTCAAAGGCTCCTCCTATGATTCTGATAATATCAAAGCCTGGAGCCAATGTATTACACCATCCTACAGATAGAGAGAGAGTCTATACTAATAATGGTCTCTAAATGGTCACTTAGTGTAGCTAAATTGTAACTTGCTTCAAGTCACTCTGTGGGTATTTTCATACCTCACTTCAAAGCCGCACGTTCTCTCCTTTATGTCACTTACCTGATATTGTGGTTTTGTTCAGTGAATCTGTCAGTTCTAGTTTTTTATAATTAAATTACCCATGTCAAAGTTTATATGTTAATTTAGCTTTAGCCTGACACCCATCTTTACTGTCTAGACCAATGTCCTCCAAAGTTTGTTTCACCAGGCAACCCAATGAGAGATGCAGAAAGAAAATATCTGAATTTCTATTTTTACTTTAATAATAAGAAAACTTTTTTCAAAATTTTTACTGATATTCACCATATCAATTGATAGTGGTTTATAGATAGTTTAAAAGTGAATTGTCATATGTAGAAGAGTATACTCAACTACTATATTATTGGGATGCCCAATCAATCAAACCTAGAAATCACTGGTCTAGGCCCCCTCCCCTACATGCAGGAAAATGTGCTCATCTCCTGGGGAGGAATTGGGAGGCATAATTCCCTTTGTATCTGTAATTTCTGCTGCAATCCTCACAGGATGGATGGGAATGATGACCTCAGAGCCAGAAATTTTTCTCAAACTGTGAGTGAGTTCATTCTCTTAGGCTTCCCTTGCCGCTGGGAAATACAGATCTTCCTCTTTTCCGTATTCTTCATAACTTACATCCTGACCCTCCTTGGAAACATGGCTATCGTGTGTGCAGTGCGCTGGGACCACCGGCTCCACACCCCAATGTACATTCTGCTGGCCAACTTTTCCTTCCTGGAGATCTGCTATGTCAACTCTGATGTGCCCAACATGTTGGTTAACTTCCTCTCCCAGACAAAAACCATCTCTTTTGCTCGGTGCCTCCTCCAGTTGTACTTTTTCTTCTCACTGGGCACAACAGAATGCTTATTTCTCTCCATCATGGCCTATGACCGGTTCCTGGCAATCTGCCACCCTCTGCGCTACGCCACTGTCATGACTACTAAGTTCTGTAGCAGCCTGGTCATCATTTGCTGGGTATACGGTTTCCTCTGGTTTCTGATCCCAGTGATACTCATTACTCAGCTACCATTTTGTGGCCCAAATGTGATTGATGACTTTCTGTGTGACCTGGGTCCTCTGCTGGCCCTGGCTTCAGCATGTATCCCAATCCCCGGTACTGTTTTCATATGTGGCACCATGAGCTCCTTCCTCATCTTTGCCACCTTTTTCTACATTACTGGATCCTACACCCTGGTGTTGAGGGCCGTAATGCAGGTGCCCTCAGTTGCTGGCCAGAAGAAAGCCTTCTCCACCTTCTCCTCACATCTGGCTGTTGTGTTTCTATTCTACGGTTCTGTCATGATGACATATGTGAGCCCAGGGGCAGGACAAGCAGAGGGCATGCAGAAGTTCACAACTTTGTTCTACTCAGTTTTGACTCCTTTTTTCAACCCCATGATCTACAGCCTCCGTAATAAAGAAATGAAAGATGCCTTGAAGAAACTTCTAGGAGGTTCCTAAAATTGGTACTATGCACATTAAAGCTGGAAAATCATTGTTCTACAACAGATTCTTTAAAGGGCTCACAGTAATCACAACCACATGTAGCACTTTCTATTGGCACTTATCTCCAACAGTGGTTTTCAACTAATTGACTCAGAATTCGGGGTATTAGGATCTAGGCACAGGTATTTTGAAAAGTCCCCCAGGATACTATAATATATAGAGAGGGTTGAGAACCATAGCATTCAAATTAAGTAATTTCTAAATTCTGTGATAACACAGAATGAGACCACACACACATCCCTTTTCTTTTCAAAAGCAACTTGGGTGCAAATCAATCAAATTGAATATTCAGTAGTAATAAGTCATGTTATAACCCAAGTATAATAATCATTGTTTGCCAAAAAAAAAGTGTGTTTCCAAGATAGATCAGTCTTTTTTTTACATGCTTATTTTGAGGAGATTATGCATACACCAAAAAAAGAATATGAAAAACTATCCTGGCATTGTACTGGCCTTCAGAGTGACCCAGATTAGCAATATTTCTTTCCTGTCCTCAGAGAAACCACAACCTAGTTATAGAAATAAACTTTTCTAACCTTTTTCTGTTTTGTAACAGCTTAACAGAAATATAGTTCATATACCATAAAATTCACCTTTTTAAAAGTGGAAAATTCAGTGTTTTTTAGTCTATTCAAATAGCTGTGCAACTGTCACTACAAAAAAATTTTTAGAATATTTCATCACCCCCAAAAGAAATCTCATACCCATTAGCAATCACTCCCTACTCCCCTCTCCCCTCAGCCCCGGCAACCATTAATCTACTTTTTGTCCCTATGGATTTTGAAGTATATTTGATGAACAATATTGTGTTAGTTTCAGGTGTACAACACAGCAATTCAGTATTTTTGCAGATTATAGTCTGTGATAAGTTATTACAAGATAATGGGTATAATTCCCTGTGCTATACAGTATATCCTTGGTGCTTATATATTTTTATATAGTAGTTTGTATGTGTTAATCCCATATGTACAAATCCTAATTTGTCTCTCATCTCTCTCCTCTCCCTATTGGTAGGCACAAGTTACCAGTTTATTCAGCTGTATGACTTTAATATATTTTGGATATTAACCCCTTGTCAGTCACATATTAACAAATATTTTCTCCCATTCTGTAGGTTGTCTTTTCATTTTGTCCATGGTTTCCTTTGCTGTACAAAAGTTTTTAAGTTCAATTAAGTCCCATTTGTTTTTTTTTTTCTATTTGATTATTTTTGCTTTTATTTCTTTTGCCATAAGAGATTGATCCAGGAAAGTACTGCTACAATTTACATCAGCATTCTGCCTATGTTCTCGTCTAGGTTTTATGGTTTCCATTCTTACATTTAGGTTTTAAACCATTATTAGTTTATTTTTGCATATTGTGTAAGAGAATGTTCTAATCTCATTGTTTTATAGGTGGCTGTCCAGTTTTCCCAGAACCACTTGTTAAACAGCCTGTCTTTTATCCACTGTATATTCTTGCCTCCTTTGTCATAGATTAACTGACCATAGGTGTGTGGATTTATTTCTGGGCTCTCTATTCTGTTCCATTAATGTGTCTATTTTTGTGTCAATACCATGCTGTTTTAATTACTGTAGCTTTGTAGTATAGTCTGAAGTCTAGGCAGATCATACCTCCAACTTTGTTCTTTATTCTCAAGATTGCTTTGGCAATTCAGGTCTTTTGTGGTGACATATGAATTTTAGGATTATTTATTCTACTTCTATGGAAAATGTCATGGATGTTTTGATAGGAATTGCATTAAATCTGTAGATAGCTTTGGGTAGTACAGCCACTTTAACAATATTAATTCTTCCAATCCAAGAGCATGGGATATCTTTCTATTTATTTGTATTATTCTCAGTTTCCTCCATTAATGTTTCATAGTCTTCAGAGTATAGGTCTTTCACTTCCTTGATTAAGTTTATTCCTAGGATTTTTGTTGTTGTTGTTGTTAATGTATTTTAGTTATTTTATTTATTTATTTATTGGCTGCATTGGGTCTTTGTTGCTGTGTGCAGGCTTTCTCTAGTTGCAGTGAGCAGGGGCTACTGTTCATTGTGGTGCACAGGCTTCTTATTGCAGTGGCTTCTCTTCTTGTGGAGCACAGATGTAGGTACATGGGCTTCAGTAGTTGTGACACAAAGACTCAGTAGTTGTGGCATACTGGTTTAGCTGCTCCATGGCATGTGGGATCTCCCCAGAACAGGGCTCAAAACTGTGTCCCCTGCATTGGCAGACAGATTCTTTTATTTTTTTTTAAGCTCTTTATTGGAATATAATTGCTTTACACTCTTGTACCAGCTTTTGAGGTACACCAAAGTGAATCAGCTGTATTTATACATATATCCCCATATCCCCTCCTTCCCATGACATCCTCCCACCCTCCCTGTCCTGGCCCTCTAAGGTATCACCCATCATTGAGTTGATCTCCCCCTTTGTTATACAGCAACTTCCCACTAGCTGTCTATTTTATAGTTGGTAGTATATATATGTCCATGCTACTCTCTCACTTCATCCCAGCTTTTCCTTCGCCCCCCCCCCCGTCCCCCCAACCTCATGTCCTCCAGTCCATTCTCTGCATCTGCATCCTTATTCTTGTCCTGTCACTGGGTTCATCAGTATCATTTTTTTTTAAGATTCCGTATATATGAGTTAGCAAACAGTATTTGTTTTTCTCTTTCTGGCTTACTTCACTCTGTATGACAGACTCTAGGTCTATCCACCTCATTACATATAGATCCATCTGATTCCTTTTTATGGCTGAGTAATATTCCATTGGATATACGTGCCACATCTTCTTATCCATTCATCGGTTGATGGGCATTTAGGTTTCTTCCATGTCCTGGCTATTGTAAATAGTGCTGCAATGAACATTATGGTACATGTTTCTTTTGGGATTATGGTTTTCTCTGGGTATATGCCCAATAGTGGGATTACTGGGTCATATGGTAGTTCTAATTTTAGTTTTTTAAGGAACCTCCAAACTGTTTTCCATAGTGGCTGTACCAACTTACATTCCCACCACCAGTGCAGGAGAGTTCCCTTTTCTCCACACCCTCTCCAACATTTATTGGTTCTAGATTTTTGGATGATGGGCATTCTGATTGGTGTGAGGTGATACCTCATTGTGGCTTTGACTTGCATTTCTCTAATGCTTAGTGATGTTGAACATCTTTTCATGTGTTTGTTGGCCATCTGTATGTCTTCTTTGGAGAAATGTCTATTTAGGTCTTCTGCCCATTTGTGGATTGGGTTATTTGCTTTTTTGGTATTAAGCTTCATGAGCTGCTTGTATATTTTGGAGATTAATCCTTTGTCTGTTGCTTTATTGGCAAGTATTTTCTCCCATTCTGAGGGTTGTCTTCTTGTCTTGTGTATGGTTTCTTTCACTGTGCAAAAGCTTTTCAGTTTCATTAGGTCCCATTTGTTTATTCTTGATTTTATTTCCATTATTCTAGGAGGTGGGTCAAAAAGGATCTTGCTTTGATGTATATCATAGAGTGTTCTGCCTATATCTTCCTCTAGGAGTTTTATAGTGTCTGGCCTTCCATTTAGGTCTTTAATCCATTTTGAGTTTCTTTTTGTGTATGGTGTTAGGAAGTGTTCTAATTTCATTCTTTTACATGTTGTTGGCAGATGGACTCTTAACTACTGCACCACCAGGGAAGTCCTGATGTGATTTTAAATGGAATTGTTTTTGTACTTTGTCTTTCTGACAGTTCATTTTTAATGTATAAAAATGCAATAGATTTCTATATATTAATCTTGTATCCTGCAACCTTACTGTATCCACTTATCAGCTCTAATAGTTTTTGGGTGGAGATTTTAGAGTTCTCTATATAGAGAATCATGTCACTTACAAATAGTGACACTTTTACCTTTTCCTCTCCTATTTGGATACCTTTTATTTCTTTTTCTTGTCTGACTGCTGTAGCTAGGACTTCCAATATTATATTAATTAGAAGTGGTGTGAGTGGGCATTCTTGTCTTGTTTCTGAATTCAGCAGGAAGGCTTTCAGCTTTTCACCACTGGATATTATGTTGGCTGTGGGTTTGTCATAAATGACCTTTATTATGTTGACATATATTCCCACTATAACCATTTTGATGAAAGTTTTTATCATGAACAGATGTTGAAATTTGTGTCTATTGAGCTGATTATGTGATTTTTATCCTTCCTTTGTTAATGTGGTGTATCATATTGATTCATTTGCATATATGTAACCATCTTTGTGACCCTTTGTGAATAAATCCAACTTTACCACAGTGCATGATCCTTTTTACATATTGTTGCATTTAGATTGCTGCTCTGATTAAAAGACATAGGGTTCCTGATTGGATCAAAAACAAGACCCTTCAATATGCTGCCTATGAGAGACTCAGTTCAGGGCCAAAGACACACACAGACTGATAGGGAAGGGATGAGAAAAGACATTTCATGCAAATGGAAAAGACAAGAAAGTGAGGGTAACAATACTCATATCAGACAAAATGAACTTTAAAAGGAAGGCTATAACAAAAAAAAAAAAGACAAAGAAGGGCATTATAATGTTGTTTGCAGCAACCTAGATGCAACTAGAGGTTATCATATTAAGTGAAGAAGTCAGAAAGAGTAAGACAAATACTATATGATATCACTTATGTGGAATCTAAACTATGGCACAAAAGAACTGATCTACAAAACAGAAACAGACTCACAGACATAGAGTACAGACTTGTGGTTGCCAAGGGGACGGGGTGGTGGAAGGAAGAACTGGGAGTTTGGGATTAGCAGATGTAAACTATTATATATAGAATGAATAAAAATAAGGTCCTACTGTATCGCACAGGGTACTATATTAAATGTCCTGTGATAAACCATAATGGAAAAGAATATAAAAAAAAGAATGTCTATATGTGTATAATTGAGTCATTTTGCTGTACAGCAGAGATTGGCATTACACTGTAAATCAACTATACTTAAAAAAATTAAATTAAAAATGTTTTAAAGGACATTATATAATGATAAAGGAATCAATACAAGAAGAGGATATTATACTTGTTGACATATTCATACCCAATACATTAGTACCTAAGTATACAAATCAAATACTAACAGACATAAAGGGAGAAATCAACAATAATACAATAATAGTATAGGGGACTTTAACACCCCACTGACATCAATGGACAGATATTCCAGACAGAAAATCAATAAGGCAACAGTGGTCTTAAATGGCACAACAGGTCAGTTGGACTTAATTGATATCTACAGAACAATATATCCAAAAACAGCAAAATACACATTCTTCTCAAGTTCACATGGAACATTCTCCAGGACAGAGCATATACTAGGTCACAAAACAAGCCACAACAAATTTAAGAAGCTATAAATTTTATCAAGCTTTATTTCTGACCACAACAGTATGAGATAGAAATTGACTACAATGACAAAAATGGGAAAAGAACAAACACACGGAGCCTAAACAACATGCTACTGAAAAACCAATGGGTAAATGATGAAATCAAAAAGGAAATCAGAAAATATCTTGAGGCAAGTGAAAATGGAAACACAACTTTCCAAAATCAATGGAATAGAGCAAAAGTAGTTCCAAGAGGCAAGTTTATAGCAATATAAGCCTTCTTCAAGAAACAAGAACAATTTCAAGTAAACAACATAACCTATCACCTAAAAGAATTAGAAAAAGAAGAAAATAAAGCCCAAAGTCAGCAGAAGGAAAAAAATAATAAAGATCAGAGAGGAAATGAATAAAATAGATATTAAAAAATAGAAAAGATCAATGAAACCAAGAACTGGTTTTTTGAAAAGATAAACAAAATTGATAAACCATTAGCCAGGCTCACCAAGAAGAAAAGAGAGAGGCCCTAAATAAACAATAAAAGAAATGAAAGAGGAGAAATGACAACCAATACCACAGAGATACAAAAAATCATAAGATAATACTATGAACAGTGGTATACCAACAAACTGGACAAGCTAGAAGAGATGGACAAATTTCTAGAAACATGCAGTCTGCCAAGACTGAGTTGGGAAGAAACAGACAATTTGAATAGGCTGACCACTAGAAATGAAATTGAATTTGTAATTATGAAAAAAAAAAAAGCTCCCAGCAAACAACAGTCCAGGACCAGATGGATTCACAGGGGAATTCTACAAATCATATAAAGAAGAGCTAATACCTAACCTTTAAAACTATTCCAAAAAAACTGAAAAAGAGGAAACATTGCCAAAACCAAATAAAACACTACAAAAAAAGAAAATTACATGCCAATATCATTGATTAATATAAACGTGGTTTGACTTTTAAAATTACTTAAACAGGCACACATAGAAATTAAACTGAATTTTTATCCTTTCCTAAAATATCTTATATTTTCCATTTGCACAGAAAGGCAATGGTTTCTTAGCACAAGTTTATTTCATAGAGGAAAAGTAAATGTGTGAAGTATTCCCCAAACAGTAGGAAAACTCACAGCTTTTATTGTAATTGCTTTGCATGAATTGCATTTGGCATCCCTACCTGGCCATATAACCTTTTGGTTGGGGCCAGCGTTTTTTAAGTTTATAAGATTATAATTTTTGGAAAGCAAACATGGACTTATGAATGTCACCATAATTTTCCTATAATATTAACTTTTCCTAAGGGTTTAAGTGGATTTATTCATCATTCTGATTTATGTAATCCTTATATCACATAGGGAGTATTGCCAGATTATATGTGTGGACTCATATAGAATATACGTGCAAATAAACATGTATAAAGCACATTAGTAGACATGTTGGCAATATTTGATCCATTATATAAAGGGTCAATTTATGAGATGAGGGTACAATTTTATAGTATTTTTTTTTCTGATTCAGACCAAGCTTTAACTTTCTCAGTTAATCTGTATGGAAGGTAGAAGGATTTGAATTGGAATTCTACTAAATGAAAATGACTTACATATTCAATATACAATCCTATATACCCAAATATATTCATAATTTAACATGTTTATGAGAATAATATTCATACCAATCGACACTGGTCTCTAGTTTTCTTTCCTTTTGATATCTTTGTCTAGTTTTAGATTCAGAATAAAACTAGCCTCATAGAATGAATTGGAAGGAGTACTTCCCCATTTTTATTTTTGAAATTCTATTCCTCAATTACTACCTCCTTTTATCTTAAATATATATTTCTTAGTATGCCATTTTAATTCCCTTTTTGTTTCTTTTGCTATATTTTTTAAGTTATTTTCTTAGTGGTTAAATCTTAACTTAAAACAATCTAGTTGCAATTAGTCTGAACTTAATTTCAAGAGTATACAAAAACTTTGTTCCAGTATAGGTCCTTTCTCTCCCTTCTTCGTACTGCATTTGTCATAAAAATGACATCTTTATGCATCATAAGCCTATTTGCACAGTTTTATAATTATTGCTTTATGCAGTTATATTTTGAAACAGGAGAGGAGTTACAAGTAAAAATATTTTTTTTAATTTTATTTTATATTCACCTTCACTATTATCTTTACTGATATGCATTACTTTTTTTAATAGATTCAAGTTACTGTCTAGTGCACTTTCATTTCTGTCTGAAGGACTCCTTTTAATATGACTCATAATGCAAATTCACTAGCAACAAATTCTCTCAGTTTTTGCTTATCTGAGAGTGCCTTACTTTTTTCTTCTTTTTTGAAAGATAGTCTTGCTAGATATAGAATTCTTGCTTGACAATTTTTTTCTTTCAGACCATTTGAATGTGCCAACCCACCCCCTTCTGATTTTGATGGTTTCTGATGAGAGGTCAGCTGTTAATCTTATTTAGGACCACTTGTATGTGATGAGCTGATTTTCTCTTGCTGTTTTCAAGATTTTTCTGTCTTTTTCATTCAAGAGTTTGCTTCTAATGTGTTTAGGTGTGGATCTTTTTAAATTTATCCTGTGTGGAATTTATTAAGCTTCTGTATGTGTTGATTAATGTCTCTCATCAAATTGGGGTACATTCACCCATTACTTCTTCAAAGATTCTTTCTCCACCTTTTTATCTCTTTTCTCCTTTTTGGATTCCCATTATATGTTGGTACACTTGATGGTATTCTACAGCTTTCTTAAACTGTTCATTTGTCTTCATTCCTTTGACTTCTATTTCTTAGATTGAATAATCTCAATTAATCTATTTTTAAGTTGCTGAGTCTTGCTTCTACCAACTCAAATATGCTGTTGAACCCCTTGATTGAATTTTTTTACTTCAGTTACTGTATTTTTCAACACAGAGTTTCCACCTGATTTTTTTTTTGATGATTTATATCTCTTTCTTGATGTTTTCTATTTGGCGAGACATCATTCTCATAATTTTCTTTAATTCTTTAGACACAATTTTCTTTTATTCTTTGAAGTTGTTATAAAAGCTTATTAAAATTATTTGCCTTGGGCTTCCTAGGTGGCACAGTGGTTAAGAATCCGCCTGCCAATGCGGAGGACATGAGTTCGATCCCTGCTCCAGGAAGATCCCACATGGCATGGAGCAACTAAGCCCGTGAGTAAAAAAAAAAAAAAAAAAAAAAAAAAAAAAAAAAATTATTTGCCTCATAAGTCCCAAATCTGGAATGCTGTTTTTTCCCGTATATGGGCCATATGATTTCTTTGCACGTCTCTCTATTTTTTCCATTTAAAACTGGATGTTTTAAGTAATATAATGTGGAAACTCTGAACATCAAATTTCCCCCACTTCTCCAGGTTTGGTTTTGATTATTGTTTTTATTGCTGCTGCTGCTGTTTATTTATTTAATGGCTCTTTTTTAACTAGTTCTGTTAAGTCTCTATCACCTAGTATGTGTACCTACTGAAGTCTCTGGTTAGCTTAGTGGTCAGATCATGATTGTACAGGAGGGGGAACTTTACTACATACATGGAGATATAGCTATAGATATATTAAAGCTCAAAAGTGTTCCTCAACTCATTCCTGTTAAATTCTGCAGTTTAATCCTTCAGTTCAAATATCAGAAACATCACACTTCACCCTATAAAAGTGAAATAAATTCTTTGTTCCTAATCATAATTTTAGCAGAAATTAGTGTCAAGAAAATTCTTTGTGCCCTCAAATACCAAACATTTTAATAAATAAATCATTTTGAAAAACTTGATGACTATGCATCCTAGGATATCAATTTTCATGATGGAAGAAATGATGTTATCATTGAAAAGACAAAAACACTTCTACCTTACAGAAATGATGCTGAGAAAATGAGCAAGTTCAGTTCATAACCCCCCAAAAAATCTCTTTTTGTCACTGAATGATATGTATTCACTAGTAAATTGTTAGCAAGAGTCAGTCTCATTAGAGATTGCTCCAAACCAGTAATAGAAAAAGAAAGTGGTTAAATATCTGATCTAAATTCATACATACCCATGTGCACATAAACACACCCAACTAACAAAAACAAAAGCGTTCATAAGTTTGTGTCATTTCTCCTCTCAGCAATTCCTCACTTAAAAGAAGCAAGAAAATTTCAATAATCATGTCAACTTTTAGGGACATCTACTAAACACAGTTTGAAATATGCTAAAGCGCTAGATGGAGATGAATCTTCTAGAAGTCTGGCATTTCACCACTTGCCCCATTGTCTCCTGGGCCACGCACACCAGGAAACGATATTTACTTATCACTGTTATGCTAGAAGCACAGAGCTGACCCAAGACAGAAAGCCTTTTACCAAAAAACAAAAGGGAGTAATCCTTTTCAAGCCAGGTTGAGTCTATAGGAAAAAGAATGAGACTCTCATGACATAACTCTGATAATGACAGATAAGAGAGTCCAAAACTTGCAGATAGACTCAAAAAATGAATAAAATTGAATGTAAAGCAATAAAAGATAAACAAAAACTTCATGTTCTAGCTAAGCTGGTGTTGCTGAGTGTTTGCACCATTATGAGAGTAACCTGTGCATAGGACAAAATAAATATCTGCTCTGAAAAGTAGTGATGATCATTCACTACTGGAGAAACTGGGTCCCAAAGGCCAATTAATGGACTCCTGAGGGAAGGGAACATTTGGGATACACTTAATAATCTTTCCTCATAAATTCTCACCTTTGGAACTCACAGGAGACTATATCCCTCAGGAGGAATAAGACATAGGTCTCAGGGCAACACAGATAAGTATCTGTTGTGCAGCAAATACACCAATTTCTTTCCCAGCCAGTATCAGTGTGCAGCAAACCCCTCTCTGGGCTGTTGGTTGCCAAGCATGCCATGTGCTCCATCTTGCCTGCCTTTTGTGGCAGCAAAACAGAAGATGACAAGTCAGACCCATGAGTTCTACGAGGAGATGGGTTCAGAAGGGGTACAAGTATAGGACAGCCCTTAAGTGTTCCTTTTAGTTCTGCCTTCTTTTGTGTCGCTATAAAAATAATAGCATCTCAGGTTACATGAATTAATGTAAGGAGATTCATCCTTACAACTAAGAAGGCTGGGAATCAGGGAAATGAGGGAGATGAGAATGAGGTACGAGCCTCAGTGTATATAAATTCTGTTCTTATTAACCAGGAGTTGTACACAGTCAGAACTATGTCTTTGGGGGAACAAAGATGTTAGCAAAGTGATGTCTGGAAATAACTGACAGAGCAACTATGAAGAGCAGGGAAGAAAAAGATCTTCAGGTTTTTTTTAACCCATGTTTGGCTCTGCCACAGAGCCAATGATTGTCTGCTGCCTCTGCAAGAAGGAAGAGCAGTGAGATGACTGAGCACTCCAGATTGGTGAGTTCACTCCCACATGATTTACAAACCCATTGGAATCCTCATACATGAAATATTTCTTGCTGTTTTCACTCTTTCCTCATCATTACTTTGGCTTCTGGGTAACTCTCAATTCTTGCTACAGGGAATTATTCACAGCTTTACTTTGCCATATATGATCTATTCACAAACTAAAGAGGAGCCTTGCAGTGAAATGTGACATGAAAAATTCAGAATTTCTCTTATCCTTTGTGTCACTGGTTGCAAGCATCAAGATCATCCTTAAAGCTATGACATTATGTGATCTGGAAAGTAATACATTTTATAACTAATACATTAATAAATATTCTTAGCTAGAATACTGTCATTGAAAGTTTCATGGTCTGTATTCTGCACTTACATTTTCCTGAATAAGTATCATCACTCAACCATGTCACTTTCAGTCATTTTGGCACAAGTGATAACTGTCCCTCACTAGCAGAGGGGGTCCCAAAAACAAATTAATAAGTTAAGATCAAATGGCTGGCAACAGAATCTTAGGTGATTTCAATGGTTTTCTTTTTGCTTCTCTCATCAGGGAAGTCACATGAAGCTTAAGACTAACTTTCACTCAGAGAAAGAACCTCTCACAAAGATTCTTAATCCACTTACCAAAACAGCTCTAACCTTCCACATCTGTTATAGGATGGGGACAAGAGAGGAGAGGAGAAATTAGAGGAATCCTCGTCCAGAGGGGCAGTTATGGCTCCCACCACTGTCCTTGGTTCCCAGAGGTCTCTGCTTATGACTATCTGACATTTATGATCCTCTCCAACTGTCCATAAACTAGAAGAATAGCAGCCTTTCTAGGAATCCCGACATCTCAGGCAAAAATATCAAAAGTCTGTAATATACCAGATCCATGGCTCACTTTTTCTGTATTTTTCTGGTTTCAATCTAGACCAAGATTTTACAGAAGTGTTAAAACAACTGGGAAAAGATGGGACCATTAGGTAAATGTCTAGACTTTCAAAGTTTTCTTGAATTAACAAACCATGATAAACACTGAAGAAATGGTGGCATTTCTTGTCTGGATTATCAGAACACCTTAAGACACTAATACTTATGATTCCAACACAGATCCAGAATAAAAGTGAAGTGCACAAGATTTCACTGTGCTGTTTGTTACCTTTCTCCTCTTCTTATGATGCCTAGCATTTGTATCTCCAATTCCAAAGATCCACCGAATTGAAATTTTGTGTTCAATATTAAGGGTCTATATATCTTATTCAATAGATACAAATATAAAATGTCCATACCTATTTATACTTTTAAGTATTGTCATTAACCTTCTCCAAGCTGCTTTCTCCATAAGATCCTGTCTTTGTTGGATCTAAGAAAATACTGAAAGAGGAATGAGTCTGATCATATCAAGCATTCTCAAAGTTTGACAGTCTTCAGCAGTATAGTTATATTATTTATTTAATAGAGTAATAGAATCTGAGGGACTTATGGATCTCTAGAAGGAAATATTCCTGAAGATTAGAGAATAAGGTCACCTTTGTCACTGTCATCTTTTTATCTCCACCTCTTAGGAACCCATGAATGTGTCAGGAGTCAACACAGTGACTGAATTCATACTCCTAAGTTTTCCCTGCTCTAGAGAGGTTCAGGTCCTCCTCTTTGTGCTGTTCTCCATGTCCTACATCCTGACACTGATGGGGAATGGGGCCATTGTCTGTGCAGTAAAGCTGGATCACAGACTCCACACCCCCATGTACACTCTGTTGGCCAACTTTTCATTCCTGGAGATCTGTTACATCAACACCACTGTTCCCAATATGTTAAGGAACTTCCTGTCTGAAACCAAAACCATCTCTTTCACTGCCTGCTTCCTCCAGTTCTACTTCTTCTTCTCCATGGGCATCACTGAAACCTTCTTACTGCCCCTCATGGCTTTTGATCGGTACTTGGCCATCTGTCAGCCTCTCCACTATCCTACCATCATGAGCAGCCGTCTTTGCATGAACTTGGTGGCCCTCTGCTGGGTAACAGCCTTCCTCTGCTATCCAGTCCCTATCTATTTTATCACACAACTCCCCTTTTGTGGCCCCAATACTATTGACCATTTTGTCTGTGACCCTGGTCCCCTGCTGGCCCTGTCCTGCATCCCTGCCCCTGGAATTGAGCTTTCTTGTTCTATATTGAGCTCTCTTATTATCTTCATCACCTTCTTCTTCATCCTTTGGTCCTACACCCTGGTTCTCAGAGCAGTGTTGCGTGTCCCTTCAGCTGCTGGCAGACGTAAGGCCTTCTCCACCTGTGGTTCCCACCTGGCTGTAGTGTCTCTGTTCTATGGAACCATCATGATGATGTACATCAGCCCAACCTCTGGAAATCCATCTGGGATACAGAAGATTGTAACCTTGTTGTACTCATCAGTGACCCCACTTGTAAACCCGCTCATCTACAGTCTCCGAAATAAGGACATGAAGACTGCCTTGAGAAAAATTCAGATGTGCACAAAAATTAGCCAAAGCAAATAAGAGCTCATGAGTGGAGAAAGATCATAATATTTCTTTTATCGTCATTTCTATTGCAACTGAAATAGTAGGTCTTTACCTACTGACACCTAGAAGCACAGACCCAAATTCATCTACTTCTGCCTAGTCAAGTATGGACAATAGTACAGCCAGTTATACCAGACCTTACCTTCAAAACAGGACTTGATACACAGTAACTTGAATTAAATGACCTAGATCTGAACTTTAAACTCTTCTGCTATCCTGACCGCCAATAACTACTTGCTCTTTTATTTCTGATCACTTTCCTCTATTTTGTGTACACATGCTTACACTTGGTTTCTCTGGCCTAATGATCTCTGCTCTACTCCTAGTAGAAGAGAAGAGCATTCACACCTTTTTTAGCTGAGATTAAAGGAAATTAGTGCCAATCAAATCATAATTGAGCCAAAATTTTTATTTAATTGACATCCAAAAGACTAATAATGATCTGAAGCACTGTCTATTTCATAATTATTTGGGAGCTCTTTTTTTATAAATTTATTTATTTATTTACTTATTTATTTTTGGCTGTGTTGGGTCTTTGTTGCTGCACACAGGCTTTCTCTAGTTGCAGAGAGTGGGGGCTACTCTTCGTGCTCAGGCTTCCCATTGCAGTGGCTTCTCTCATTGCAGAGCACAGGCCCTAGGCAAAAGGACTTCAGTGGTTGTGGCATGTGGGCTCAGTAGTTGTGGCACACAGGATTAGCTGCTCTGCAGCATGTGGGATCTTCCCAGACCAGGGATTGAACCCATGTCCCCTGCATTGCCAGGCGGAATCTTAACAACTGCACCACCAGGGAAGTCCAGGGAGCTCTTTAAAAGAATAGATTCCCAGGTCTTTCTCCAAATCTCCTATTTCAGAATATAAAGTGGACCCCAGAAATTCCTATTTTAATGTTACCCAGGTGATTCTGGTGCACCTAGACCAGCACCAGTCCACACACTGATCTTCCAGAGCCACTATTTCAAATAAATATGTGACATAGACAGAAAAATAAAAATCTTATATTAGTTGGGAAAAGTGAAAGAAGTTACAGTGAGTACTATAGGTGACAAACACTTGTGATGGTAGCAGTAGAAGTTTCTGCTCCTGCCTCTATTTTCAAATCTTCCTTTTATACAATAAGAAATAGATTACATCCTTCTTACCTTTTCCTACCTATGCAAGATAATTAAGATACGTAGAAATAGTTTTACATTTTAAAAGAAGATTAGCGTGTAGTAGCAATATACTTTTGGGTTAGTTTCAAATGAAGGAAGGTTGAGTTGAGCACACAGCTCAAAAGAGGTAAAATCAGACAGAGAGTAAAAGCCAGTGATTCTAAGATACTGAGACAAAGACAAATGCAGAGGAATTTTAGGACAGGTCTAGGTGATTTGGCTCAACTGTTTGGTCATAAATAAATTAGTCAGTTGGCATCTTAGGTTGATGCATTTCATTCATTCATTCAATAAACTTTTATTTACCTCTTTGATATGCACTGGATTTACATCAATGTAGAAGATCAAGTCCCTGCCTTTGTGAAACTTACATTCTAGTGAGGGAGACAGATGATAAGTTAAATTCATAAATCTATAATTACTAATTATAAGTACTAATTCCAGTAGTTATAAGAAATGTAAAAAGAATGAAGGATAAAGAAAAAAAATTTGTAACCATATGTGGTGATGCATGTTAACTATAACTAGACATTGCAGTAATCATTTCATGATATTTACATATATTGAATCATGTTGTACACCTGAAACTAATGTTATATGTCAATCATATCTCAATAAAACAAAAAAAAATAAAGGAGAGCTCTATTTTTATTTTCTTAAGTGACCTCCATACTTTCTCCATAGTGGCTGTACCAGTGTACGTTCCCACCAAAAGTGTAGACGTGTTCCCTTTTCTCCACACCCTCTCCAGCATTTATTGTTTGTAGATTTTTTGATGATGGCCATTCTGACTAGAGTGACATGATATCTCATTTTAGTTTTGACTTGCATTTCTCTAATAATTAGTGATGTTAAGCATCTTTTCCTGTGCTTTCTTGGCCATCTGTATGTCTTTTTATGGAAAAATGTCTATTTCCATTTTCTGCCCATTTTTGATTAGGTTTTTTGGTTATTGAGCTGCATGAGCTGTTTGTATATTTTGTTGATTAAACTCTTGTCGGTCACTTTGTTTGCAAATATTTTCTCCCATTATATGGGTTGTCTTTTCATTCTGTTTATGGTCTCCTTTGCTGTGCAAAAGCTCTTAAGTTTAATTAGGTTCCATTTATTTATTTTGGTTTTTATTTTCATTTCTTTCAGAGGTGGGTCAAAAAAGATCTTGCTGTGATTTATGTCAGAAAGAGTTGTCCTTATGTTTTCCTCTAAAAGTTTTATAATAAAATAGAGCTACCAAATGATCCAGCTATCCCACTCCTGGGCATATATCCAGACAAAAATGTAATTCAAAAAGATACAGGCACCCCAATGTTTATTGCAGCACTATTTACAATAGCCAGGAAATGAAAGCAATCTAAATATCCATCGATGGATGAATAGATAAAGAAGATGTGGTACATATATACAATGGAATACAATTTAGCCATAAAAAAGAATGAAATACCAAGTTCAACTTGGTGTACCCCCCAAAAAATAATAAATAAATAAATAAATTTAAAAAAAAAACAAAAAAAACCATATGACTTAAAAAAAAAAAAAGAATGAAATAATGCCATTTGCAGCAACATGCATGGACCTAGAGATTGTCATACTGAGTGAAGCAGGTCAGACAAAGACAAATATATATCTTATATGTGGAATCTAAAAAAAAATGGCACAAATGAACTTATTTATAAAACAGAAATGGAGGTACAGATGTAGAAAACAATCTTATGGTTACCAGGGGAGAAAAGGGGGAAAGGATAAATTGGGAGATTGAGATTGACGTATGCACACTACTGTATAAAAGATAGATAACTAATAAGGACCTACTGTATAGCACAGGGAACTCTACTCAATACTATGTAATGACCTATATGGGAAAAGAGCCTAAAAAAGAGTAGATATATGTATATGTATAATTGATTCACTGTGCTGTACAGCAGAAAGTAACACAACACTGTAAATCGACTATACTCCCCCCCCCCACAAAAAGATGCTATCATCAAAACACTAAATAAGTAAATAAGCAAAAGTATAAATATAGAAACTGTTGGGGTAGGATAGGGCATAGTTTACATCCGAATGGTTAGTGAATACCTTAGTTAG
Organism: Hippopotamus amphibius kiboko; assembly: GCF_030028045.1. Classification (NCBI taxonomy): domain Eukaryota; kingdom Metazoa; phylum Chordata; class Mammalia; order Artiodactyla; family Hippopotamidae; genus Hippopotamus; species Hippopotamus amphibius. The sequence goes on along the minus strand of NC_080187.1, from coordinate 175,599,076 downwards.
GAAGTCATATTTCAGAGTCAGATAATATACCATGCAAAGATCTAGGGCAATCAAGTCCCATGTAAGTACAAGTAAAAGCTTGGGGTTTTCAAAGAATAATAAAGGTTGATTTGGCCAGACAGAAGGAAAATGTATATGAGGCTGGAGAAGTAGGCAGCATCAAATCATCTAAAACCTCCTAGGCCACAATAAAACATATTTTATATGACTTCTTGGGGCAGCCCGTTCAATACAATATACTAAGAGGAAGGCTTAATAAAAATCTCTCTTTAGTAAAATCTTTATCTTCACAAGCTCTTCTAATCTTGGAACTGCTTATTTACTTACAAGTTTATTTATATGTGCCTTTATTATACTACATTCCGCCTTGTTCCATTAAGGATCTGATGTACTAAAGTGCACTAAAAGAAAGAATAAGAGAAATATGAATTTAAAAAGGAAAAAGAGTGAAAGATTGGGATTGCCATATATACATTACTAATAAGAAAAAAAATACCAAATTATACACTTTAAATATATGCAGTTTACTGTATGTCAATTATCTCAATAAAAGTTCTTTTAAAAAATTTTAAAGTAAAAATAAAATAAGGAAAAAGAGGATGATGATTTGTGGATTATAGGAAATTATGCTGGCATTAAGTCAAGCCTATAAATGTGTTATGAACTACCTTTAAAATGAAGTGAGGAATCATCAAAAAGCATCTTCAGTGTTTAAGTTTTTTAAAGTGTTCACCTATGATTCTCTATAAAGTGTTTCTTTGAATAAAAAAATGAATTGGGGAATGGGGAAACATTATCTGTTACATGATTTTCATCAACTGTAAGAAGAAAACAAGTCGGTTCACAGGGAAAGCTAAATTACTGGCTTCTAGTTCTATAATTTCTTTCATACGAGGGAGACTAAGAGATATACTGAACAGTGGTTTCCCAAAACATCTGATAAATATACATGTAGTTCAATACAGCTGCCTCTTATAGCATTTAAGATTCAAAGGTATTATATAGAAGTATAACTCAGTAGAAGCAATTCTTCCCAAATCTAAGAACTGTGGTCCAAATATCAGCTTTCTGATTATCTGCCTTAATCCAAAGGTCTGACCCTCACCTCACACCAGTCAGAATGGCCATCATCAAAAAGTCTACAAACAATAAATGCTAGAGAAAAAGGAAAACTTCCACACTTTTGGTGGGAATGTATCTTCTATGGATAACCGTATGGAAGTTCCTTAAAAAAACTGAAAATAGAATTACAATATGATCCAACGATCCTACTCCTGGGCATATATCTGGAGAAAACTCTAATTCAAAACAATACATGCACCCTGATGTTCATAGCAGCACTATTTGCAATAGCCAAGACATGGAAGCAACCTAAACATCCATCAACAGATGAATGGATAAGGAAGATACAGTATACATATATAATGGAATATTAGCCATAAAAAACAATGAAATAATACCTTTTGCAGCAACATGGATGGATCTAGACATCATCGTACTAAGTAAAGTAAGTCAGAAAGAGAAAGACAAATACCATATGATATCACTTATATGTGGAATCTAAAATATGATACAAATGAACTTATTTACAAAACAGAAATAGACTCACAGATATAGAAAACAAACTTATGGTTACCAAAGAGGAAAGTGGGAAAGAGATAAATTAGGAGTTTGAGATTAACAGATACACACTACTATATATAAAATAGATAAACAACAAGGACTTACTGTATAGCACAGGGAACTATATTCAATATCTTGTAATAACCTATAATGGAAAAGAATCTGAAAAAGAATAAATGTACATACATGTATAACTGAATCACTTTGCTGTACACCTGAAATTAACACAACATTGTAAATCAACTATACTTTAATTCAAAAAAAAATCTATAATAGGTTGATGCTTTGGTTGACTGATTTGAGGGTGGGTCTAAGGAAGTGGTGGTTTGCTCCAGATTGGATGTTGTCAAAGCAAAGGCAATTCTATGACCAGGTATCTCAACCGATCTTATCTATAGAGAGGACAGAGAACAAGGAGAATAAAGCTATACTTGGGTTAAAAAAAAAGTAGCAAATGGGCTTCCTAGGTGGCACAGTGGTTAAGAATCCACCTGCCAATGTAAGAGACACGGGTTCGATCCCTGCTCCAGGAAGATCCCACATGCCGTGGAGCAACTAAACCAGTGCACCACAACTGTGAGCCTGCGCTTTAGAGCCCGTGAGCCACAACTATTGAGCCCATGTGCTGCAACTACTGAAGGCCACGCGCCTAGAGCGCATGCTCCACAACAAGAGAAGCCATGGCAATGAGGAGCCCACGCACCACATTAAAGAGTAGCCCCCACTCACCGCAACTAAAGAAAGCCCACGCACAGCAAAAAAAGACCCAACACGGCCAATAAAATAAATAAATAAATAAATTTATAAAAAAAAAGTAGCAGACACTCATTTTAGCCAAGAGAGGAGGATATTTGGTATTTTATGGCTTGCACAGTGACTTTGCTTTTTCTATGCTTAGACAAAATCATAAAGTAGCTTTGTTTTGTCTCATGTTTGTGTCCAATAACAGAATAGCATGGCCTAGCTGAGAGTGTCAGATGAGCATGTAATAACTTTGAGGTCTAGTCGTGAATGTCAGATCAGTTATGGCCATCTGGGGCTGCATTTATCCCTTTCAGATTTGTAAGATTCTTCATTGGCCACATGGTAGGCACATTTAGGGGAGTTAAAGATAGACATATTGGTTGATTAACGAGTCAAACAATCAATTGATTTATTAATATTTCATTCTGTCTGTGAGAGTTTTAAAGCAAGGAAAAGATATTATTTCAACCTATATAGAAAAAAAAAAAAACCACAGTTATTAAGGAAGATCCCAAGGGACGTGAATAACAAGCAGAGAGATGTCTCTTGACATTGTTTTCCTTTTAGCAGCAATAAATGCATCCTCAAGGATCAGGAATAACAGGGCTTACTTCCCTGCAAGCTCTGCTTATAACGCCTCCATCCTTCAGCAAACACAATCAAGGATCCTTATCGCAACCATTTCCACCTCTTTTCTCCTCTCTGGTTATCATCAAGAAGACTATCGAGAAGCTTCAGCTTATAATTCCCTTTGCTGATCCAGGTAATAAGGTTATGTAGTGTTTAGAAGAGTAAAAAAAACCATAATCTACTAGCTTTTACCCACAGCTCTCTTCAAATTTGCTACAGCCATACACATACAACCAATATTTCTTAAGCTCTTACTGGTCAGGCAGTCATTAAGGTACTTCCGTAAGAAATCATCTCATTCAGTTATCTTTATAACAGCCCTTTAAAGAAGGCATAATTATGTGCATTTTGTAGATAAGGAAACTGAGTATTAATTTCCTATGCCTAGCAAACAAAAACTCTTAACTCTAAATCCAATGCTTTTTCTATCATACACACCTGCCTACCCATTCATCCTAGTCTGGAAATTATCCTTACATTTAAGTATTTTCCAGAAACAGATTATCCAATGCTACAGATGTGGCAGCCCCCTCGCTGAAACTATACAAACTAACTAAAGGAGGGGACTGAGCTGTCATGAGAGATCTCTCAGTTGGCTGCAGAGAGAGGGCCAACAAATGGGTACCAAGACTTCTACTGTACTGAGCTTTGAGGAAAAAAATAAAATATCAGTGAATGCCTTCTCCTTGTACTGTGTGTGGCATGGCCTGGATCACTCAGACATAGCCTATCTCAACCTTTCCAGGTTGACTAACAAGTAAACCAAAAAACAAGATGATTGTTGTTAAATAACTCAGTCCAAGTGGCCTGGGTACATAAACACAGACATCGCTGTATCCATGTTCATAGTGCCCTCTGTAGTCAATGCAGGGTGAATTTACCAGCCTTCTTTTTGTTTGGCTGGTTGTTTTTTTGACAGCTTCAGCTCAGACTTGAGGCAGATAACATCATAGTTTCTCCTGTGCAGAAGAGCTCAGTAATAAAAGGTGAGAAGCTACACAGTGTAGTTAAATATATTAGATTGAGCATAAAATGGTGATGGCAATTCCTGTTTTCTAGAACGCTTTGTAAGACTTCCTGGCACAGAATTGCCAAGAGGGAAAGATTTTACTTAAAATTCTAACATTATCAGTTTTTCCATTTTTAAGGAGTACTTTGTTGCTGCTTGGAAAATGGAGGGTAGAAGGGCAAGAGCAGAAGCAAGGAGCTGTGTTAGAATGCTGCTGCAGAAGTCCAAGGAAGAGGATGTTAATTTGAACTTGAAAGATGACAGTAAAGACAGAGGAGTGGATGATATGAGCCACAATTTAGAAAGAGAAGCATTCTGCTGACGAATTGGATGTGAAGGGTAAAAGAAGAAATGTAACATTGAAATAAACTAGACCAGAAAAAGTGAGTTCTTGAACACTAACTAAGCCATTTAAAGTGCTGAAAATATTTTGAGATGATAGACAAAGTGATTATGACAAATGCACACACACACACACACATAACCTTTTAGAAGCATCCTGCAAGACACTTTAATTAAAAATGCCCCAACCACAATTAGTAACAAATTATTTTGACTCATTGAAAACTGAGTGACTTTTCTCTGAGTTGACATTAAACCCATAGACCTAAAAAGGACTTTTTTTTAACTTTATGGAATTTAAACTTCGTAAGTAACCTTCACATGTTACTCCCAGTTTTCTTTGGAGTGATGCCTTATATTCATTAGCAGTTATTACATCCTCACGGCTCCAACATTGGTTAACAGCCTCATTCAAAGAACAGGACACTAGAAAAAAAATGCCTCAGAAAAGCAGAGAGTTGTTTCAGAAAATACCACATTCTGTATACATACACAATAGAATACTACTCAGCCATAAAAAAAGAATGAAATAATGCCATTCGCACAACACAGATGGACCTAGAGATGATCACACTAAGTGAAGTTAGTCAGAAAGAGAAAGACAAATATCACAGGATATCACTTATATGTGGAAACTAAAATATGATACAAATGAACTTATTTACAAAACAGAAACAGACTCAGATCACAGAAAACAAATTTATGGTTACCAAAGAGGAAAGGGGGTGGGGAAGGGATAAATTAGGAGTTTGGGGTTAACAGATACAAACTACTATATATAAAATAAAGAACAGGGTGCTATTGTATAGCACAGGGAACTATATTCAATTTCCTGTAATAAACCATAATGGAAAAGAATTTTTAAAAAAAGAAAATACCACATTCTGAATATTTTCATCCCCAATGAGAATAGTGTAAAGTAATGCAAATATATATCAGGTGTTTTATGTCTGGTTTAAGTTCACCTTCAAGAGATGAATATTCAAAAGACACAGATGTAGAGAACGGACTTGAGGACGCAGCAGGGGAAGGGGAAGCTAGGATGCAGTGAGAGAGTGGCACTGACATATACACTAGCAAATGTAAAATAGATGGCTAGTGGGAAGCTGCTGCATAGCACAGGGAGATCAACGTGATGATTGGTGATAACCTACAGGGGTAGGATAGGGAAGGTGGGAAGGAGGCTCAAGAGGGAGGGGATATGGGGATGTATGCATAAATACACCTGATTCACTTTGTTGCACAGCAGAAGCTGGCACAACATTGTAAAGCAATTATACTCCACTAAAGATCTGAAGAAAAAAAGAAAAGAAAAGAAGAAAAATGAAAACACATGCTGAAATATTTAGGAATAAAGGGCCATGACAAATACAATTTACTCTCAAATTGTTCAGTAAAATATATACTATGCATATATTTATTGAGAGAGAGAGAGAGAATCCATGCAAATGATAAAGCAAATGAATTAAATGTTAACAATAAGTAAAAAAAGAGAGATGAATATTCAGTATCTTAAACAATCTCAGTCCCTAGTCACAAGTCCTTAAAATCAGAGAGGAAAGGGCATTTAGAAAATGTAAGTTTATGATACAAGAACCAGAACCTGTTCCTCCCACAACTGTGGCCTAAAAGACCTGAGGTAATGCAAGATATAAACTACCAGGATCTTGGGAAATGTTATTGGCCACATGAGTCCCCCATGTCACTGAAATCATATAAAATCCAGAACCAGATCTGGCTCAGAGATGAGAGCTTTTGTACACATTTTATAAGTTTTGAAATATTAGTCAGCTTACTAGTCTCCTGTCACAATTTTTTCCCTCTCCAAAAACAAAAGAAAAATACACCGTAATCAACTACCTCTCCCCTGACACCTTCTGCCATTTATTCAGGGAGGTCTTATTGCTTTTGAATATTTCAAACAGACTACTGTCAGTTTCCTTGGATAACTATGCCAACTCTCAAAAATAATTTATTATTGACTGATTGATGCTATATTCCAGATAATGGAAAATAGATATGTTTCGTGTTCCTTATGCATGTCCTATTTACTGAGGCTATAATAACCAAGACCAAGGTCTAAGTGAAGGATTATTTAACAAAATTTTTTAGCTCAGAAAAATATAAAGCCATTATGCAAATGTATAACCATCTAAGTCATTCTGCCAAGATTGGGAATGGGAGCAAAAACATGTAAAGTTTTCTCTTCTTTTCAAGTTTCTTGCTACCTGTACCTTAACATTAAATCAATAAAATCAGGTTCCACGGTTTATATAACTAGAACAGGAACCAATAAATTTTGCATAATCATATTCCCAATTCAGATAATCAAAGACCTATTTCAACAAGACCAGATTACTGTTGATCCTTTCTCTCAGCTGGGGGGATCTCTACCCTAAATGGCTGGGAATTCTATTAGCAGAAGTGAGCTGTGATTCTTTCCTACAATTAATTTGAATGTTTTACTCCTGAAATTGGTAGATTGCATTACCAAATAGAGTCAATGATTTAGTTAAGTATCTCAAAAGAGAAAAGTGATTCCAGTAGTCCCAAGGGTCCCCTGTTCCATGGCCACACAATCTAAATCAGTTTTGTCCACAAATCGCTATGTTGGTTTGATCTCTTTCTGGAAGCTAAAAAGTGCATTTATTCATATATTTGATAAATATTTATTAAAAGCTAAGTGCAAAGCATTATACTAATTCCTAATCATTTCTTATAAAGTAACTTCTCAGGCAAATTGATTTTGATCTGATGACAAAGTTCTGTTGAAACTTGCTGCTCAGGAAGATGCTCCTGAGTGAGGCACTTCAAAGAACTCGAGAGAAAGAGAGAGGTATACAAGAAAAGTAGGAGTACAGAAAAGACATGTCTTCTTTAAATCATAAGGCTGATCACAAGACTCAAAGCTCATATAAGATAAAGTTGGCTGTAAATTACATCATGCATTAAAATATTCTCCTGAACCAAGTTTGATGACAGTTTTCTTTATAATTTCCAGAATACTCTCCCTTGAGAGCAAAACAGTTCTGACATAAGCACCTACTCTGAAAAAAAAAAAAAAAAAAAAAAAAAAACCCTGGCAGGAAGACAACTACTCAGTCTGATATTACAAAAAGGAAAGGAAAAAAAGAGAGAGAAGCCATTAAAATGCAGTTTATATCTCATTCCCCGGGCTCTGGTAAATAGATACCTTACCACTAGAAAAGAATGTTGACAATCAGAGCTTTCATATACTGTCAGTGTGAGTGATAAAGAGTGCAATAATGGTGGAACACTGTTTAGCATAATCTACTAAAGTTGAAGATACGCAGGCCCTATGATCCAGACTACAGAAATGCATTCATGTGTGAACCAGGAAAAAGAAATTGTACATTCATAGTAGCATTACTCCTAATAGCTCCAAGCTAGAAACAGCCAAAATATCTACAGTACAATGGTTTAATAAGTGGTGGTTTATTCATAGAATGTAATAGTATAAAGTGGTAAAAATGGACACACTATAGATACATGTAACAACATGACTTTCAAAAATCTTCTAATTGAACAAAAACAAGCAAAACGAAAAAAAAATTTGTTCAGAATGCATAATTAGTTATTAAAATAAAGAAAAATGGGGGGCTGATTACCACCAGGAAAGGAGAATGTTGACAATTGGAGGGACAGAGAAGCAGAGGATAGTGACTGGGATAGAGCATAAGTGGAAATTCTAGGGCACAAGTGATAATCTATTTCTTAATCTCAGTGGTAGTTACTGCGGAGTTTTCTATATAATGATTTAAATGTTAAGCATGTTTCCATACATTTCACAATACAGTAAATGTCTCTCTCTACTGATATTCACTGACTTCTTGCGTATTTACAATCCAACCAATAAGCCAAGGCAGTATTTCAGGATTAGACAAAAATAGCAACTATTGAAATATTAATGTTTATTGCATTCCCCAGGGTGACTTCAATGCATATCTAGATCTCCATTTGTCTTTACAATCATTCAATAATTTCATAGTCCTTTTACAGCTCCCAGACTCATGAAAATCTCCAACACCCCCAACAACTCCAGCACCATCACTGGCTTCATCCTCCTGGGCTTCCCTTGCCCCAGGGAAGGACAGATCCTCCTCTTTGTGCTCTTCTCTGCTGTCTACCTCCTGACCCTCATGGCCAATGGTTCTATCATCTGTGCTGTGCGCTGGGATCAGAGACTCCACACCCCCATGTACATCCTGCTCGCCAACTTCTCCTTCCTGGAGATCTGGTATGTCACCTCCACCGTCCCCAACATGTTAGCCAACTTCCTCTCTGACAACAAGGTCATCTCCTTCTCTGGGTGCTTTCTCCAGTTCTACTTTTTCTTCTCCTTGGGTTCTACAGAATGCTTTTTCTTGGCTATTATGGCATTGGATCGATACCTTGCCATCTGCCGGCCTCTACATTACCCCACTCTCATGACTGGACGTCTCTGCACCAATCTCGTGATCAGCTGCTGGGTACTTGGTTTCCTCTGGTTCTTGATTCCCATCATCATTATTTCCCAGATGTCCTTCTGTGGATCCAGGATTATTGACCACTTCCTGTGTGACCCAGGTCCCCTGTTGGCCCTCACTTGTACTAGAGTCCCTGTAATAGAGTTAACTAGCTCCACCTTAAGTTCTCTGCTCTTATTTATTCCCTTTCTCTTTATCATGGTGTCCTATGCTCTGGTCCTACGAGCCATTTTGAGGATCCCTTCAGCAGCTGGACAAAGAAAAGCTTTCTCCACCTGTGGGTCTCATCTGGCTGTGGTTTCTCTTTTCTATGGCTCAGTGATGGTCATGTATGTGAGTCCAACATCTGAACATGAAGCTGGAATGCAGAAGATAGTGACTTTATTTTATTCTATAGTTACTCCACTCATTAATCCTGTAATATATAGTCTGAGAAACAAAGATATGAAACATGCTATGAAGAAATTATTAGGAACATAAAAGCAAGAGTCTTGGTTTAAAATATATTGGAGGACAGAAACTGTTTTTAATCTTGGTTAAAAAGAAGACAGATATCACTCATAAAATTGTTTATTTTTTTTTGAACTTTATACACCATAGTGGGTTTTTTTATTTTCTAGAATTTATAGACTATAAGGGATCTCAAAGTTGTACTCCATATCCCTAATTTTGCAAATGATAGAGCCATAGATTGAAAAACTGAGTCAACTTTGTTGGGGAAATATAATTAGAAATGAATCTCCTGCCAACCTAGAAAACCTCTCCACATTGGTGGAAGAGAATAAAACAGTTTTATTATTGAATAAGCATTAAAGCAACAGAATATGGGCATCACGGGCAATCCACTGAGAGATGGCAAAGACTGAAAGATGTCATCCTTTTATTGCCAAGCAAATACAACACATTACATACATGTTCTCAAGATAAATAACTAATCCTCAAAAAGACTTGACCATTTTGTCACACATAGATTCACCCTAGATTCACCTGTATTTGGGGTGGCCATCTGTGTTTGTTAATTGGCTTCACATAAAGGAAAAATAACATCTATATGACAGGAGATAGTTTTGCAACTTGGAAGTTAGGCCACCAAACTTAGACTCCTACCTTCCCACAGGAACTGGGAGATTGGGGCCTTTCTACCTTGATGATTACATTTCAAAGACACTTCCCAGGTCCTTGACAGAGACATTCCTGGGTCATAAATCTGGCAAGGGTGTTATTTAACTTTTTAAAATTTACATACATTTCAAAGACAGAGAAAGAACTTAATTACAAGTTTTCTAAAGTAAGTGCGCTAAAAAAAAAGGGAGAGGGGAAACTCTCATTTATTTATTTATTTTTTTAATAAATTTATTTATTTATTTATCGGCTGTGTTGGGTCTTTGTTGCCGTTCGCTGGCTTTCTTTAGTTGCAGTGAGAAGGGACTACTCTTAGTTGTGGTGCGTGGGCTCCTCATTGCCGTGGCTTCTCTCGTTGTGGAACACGGGCTCTAGGTGCATGGGCTTCAGTAGTTGTGGCACATGGGCTCAATAGTTGTGGTACACAGGCTTAGTTGCTCCTCGGCATGTGGGATCTTCCTGGAGCAGGGATTGAACCTGTGTCTTCTGCATTGTCGGGCAGATTCTTAACCACTGCACCACCTAGGAAGCCCTCTTTCTGTATTTTTACAGCAGATAATTAAGCCTCTTATTTTTTGTTTGTATTTGCTCTTACAAATTGCACAATCCTACGGCAAAACCTAAACTTTTCTATTACCTTTCCAACACCAACAAATTCTTGACTCTTCTAGTAGTGCTTATATTTCTGTCCTCCAAAACATCTGTCATGGTAGCATCAATTAGTGCAATATCAATTATAATATATATATATACATATATATATACTTCAGAGCAATAAGAAAAATAGCATCAGCACAATAAAAAAGGTGCCAAATATATTGAAAAAGTAAACAACAAAGGCTTTTAAATATCTGAAAAGACATTCTATTTTATTCAGAATTAGAGAAATACAAAGAAAGCTATAACAAATATACCTCCCCCCCAAAAAAAATTGACAAAGATCACAAATAATATGGGAAAAACAACAATGTCTTCCTTTGCTTGTAGAGCCTAAATTGGTACATCTTTGGAGGACATTTTGTCAAAAAAACTATCAAAATTTAAAGGGCATTCCTTTTGACTCAGCAATTCCACTCAGATATTTATTTGAATAGTATACTCACAAATAAGAAAAATAACATATGTACAAGAATATTGACTACTGTTTCTAATAGCAAAAGATTGGAACAATCTAAATTCCCATTAATTAAGGACTAATCAGATAAATTATTGTATATATATAGAATGGTATATACAATGTAACTGTTAAAAATGAAGATCTGAACATAGTGATATAAAATTACCCGCAAAATTAAAGGAAAAGCAAGGTGAAAGTGATCTGTGTCTTGGACTATCTTTCATGTGAAGAAAGATTATATAAATAAGTACATATTTATATTCCTAAACACATTATGTATTTCTCAAATAAGAAAGAAGAAACTAGTAACAGTGACACTTTTGGGAAACAGAATTGTGTGTCTAGGGATAGGGAGAGAAGGAGATGTTTTCACATATATGCCTTTGTATTTTTAAAATTTCTTTCTATATGTATGTATTTCATTTAAACACACATTTAAACAACATTTAATGTTCACATTTAAAAATAAATTTTAAAACTATTTCACCATGAAATTAGAACCAGGGAAACATTTATTCATAATTCTATGATTCTTTGGGAAACTAGGAAAAGGCAACTGACAACCTCTTGGTGTCATCTCACTAAAATTCTTTGGTTCTGTTGGAACAAAATAAGAACTGTCTTCCTCCTCTGAGGAACTATGAGAGTAAATAAACTATGAAAAACTGAAAACCCCCTTTTTTTAAAATAATTGTTGTATCATCTTCCTCCATGGTCATTTATTCACTAAAACAAACACATTCACGATGCTAAGCACTGAGCTAGAAGGGGTACATCATATACAGAAGTGAGTAAGACACATTTCCTTCTCTTCTGGCATTCATAAACAGGTGGTAAATGGAGCAAGATGTGCTATAAACAAGGGAATTATAGGTTGCTATGGGAGCAAGTAAAAGAGGGCACAGATAAAATTCATAAGTATCAAGGAGAAAGAAAGCATGGCAAGTTCTGAAAAATGCATATAACCATTCCCAGACCATCATCTATTTACAAGTATACTACAATATACAGAAATGTTCCTAAAATAGATGTCCATGTGGCAATTACCACCATAATGATTTACAGTTGGCCACACCTATTAATATATTAAAGAGCATCCTTAATCAAAATAAGTATAGCTTCAAGATATAATATAATTCACAATTCAACAAATAAATATAGATGGATATATATAAAAAAAATAGCAATAAGGAAGTATGTCATTTGGGTATAGGTAATAAAATATAAAAATCAATCCTCAGATGACATCTAAGTACAAATATTACTGATATTTAAAATACTATACTCAGAACTTATCCATTGAGCCATAATCACATTAATTAGAATGTACTTTGTGCCTTTGACCTGCTTTTATGAATTCAATATTTAGCTTTCCCTTTAACTGCAAAGGACACACTGACATTTAATTCTATTCAAGAAAAATTTCTTTAATGCAATGGTTCTTTTCATCCAAAATTTTAAAAATAGCTTGCTCTTTTCTCACTATATAAATAATAAGTGCTCATTGTAATAATTCTCAAAAAATAAACTTTAAAAAAATTTAAAAGTTATCTAAAATCCCATCACTATGGGATAACCACCATTAATATTTTAGTGAACAGTCTTTCAAGTATTGTTTTATACACATACACACACTAACATATGTCAATTTTACATGAGTGGGATATTGTACAAGCTGTCTTTATGGTAGACTCCTTTATTTTTTTCCTTACTACTCATTACCATTACAACTTCATCCTCAATATACTTGTCACTATTTCACCTCCCATCCCTAACCATATTAACAACCTAGTACATATGCTTCATACTGCTTTCCATGATCCTAACTATATACAAATATTAATATTTATAGTCATATTTCACGTTTTTTCATTGTTTATCTTTCAAAAATCAAATCATATTACATAGACTCCTCTATACAGTGCTTTTTTATTTAGCCTTAAAACATGCAACTGCCTCCAAAGTAACATTAGTACACCAAATATTTTCATTTTGTATAGTGGGCCAGAGATATATAATTAATAAAACCAGGGTCCTTCAACAGGATGATTCAACCGGAAAAACTATTCATGAACTTTAGCTATACACATTCCATAAAAGACATGACTGAGAATGGGTTTCATGTGCTTATTGAGTAGGCTATCACTGAGGAAGTTTAAGCCTAGAGTCTTGATCCAGCAATCCCATTGCCAGGCATATATTTGGAGAAAAAAAAGGTTCAAGAGGATACTTTCATCCCAATGTTCATTGCAGTGCTGTTTACAATAACCAAGACATGGAAGCAACCTAAATGTCCATCAACAGATGAATGGATAAAGAAGATATGGTACAGGGATTCTGAACAAGATGGCAGAGTAGGAGGACGTGCGCTTACTCCCTCTTGCAAGAGCACTGGAATTACACCTAACTGCTGACCAATCATTGACAGAAAGACACTGGAACTCACCAAAAAAGACACCCCACATCCAGAGACAAAGGAGAAGCCACAATGAGATGGTAAGAGGGGCACAATCACGTTAAAATCAAATCCCATAAATGCTGGGTGGGTGACTCACAAACTGGAGAAGAGTTATACTGCACAGAAATCCACCCACTAAAGTGAGGGTTCTGAGCCCCACATCAGGCTTCCCAACCTGGGGGTCTGGCAATGGGAGCAGGAATCCCCAGAGAATCAGACTTTGAAAGCCAGTGGGATTTGATTGCAGGACCTCCACAGGACTGGAGGAAACACAGACTCCACTCTTGGAGTGCACACAAAAATAGTGTGCTCACCAGGACCCAGGGGGAAGGAGCAGTGGCCCCATAGGAGACTGAACCAGACCTACCTGCTGGTGTTGGAGGGTTGCCTACAGAGGTGGGGGGCAGCTGTGGCTCACCAAGGAGACAGGGACATTGGTGGCAGGGGTTCTGGGAAGCGCTCTTTGGTGTGAGCCCTCCCACAGTCAACCATTAGCCCCACCAAAGAGCCTGTAAGCTACACTGATGGATAGCCTCAGGCCAAACATCCAACAAGGAGGGAACACAACCCCACCCATTGGCAGACAAGCAGATTAAAGATTTACTGAGCTCTGGCCACCAACCCCAACCCACCATCACTCCCTCCCATCAGGAAGCATGCAAGAGCCTCCTAGATAGCTTCTTCCACAAGAGGGCAGACAGCAGTATCAAGCAGTATCAGCAGTATTTCATCTTGTGGAACTGAAAACCACAGCCACAGAAAGACAGAGAAAATGAAAAGGCAAAGGACTTTGTACCACATGAAGGGACAAGCTAAAACCCCAGAAAAACAACTAAATGAAGAGGAGATAGGCACCCTTCCAGAAAAAGAATTCAGAATAATGATGGTGAAGATGATCTAGGACTTTGAAAAAAGACTGGATGCAAAGATCAAAAAGTTGCAAGAAAAGTTTACCAAAGACCTGGAAGAATTAAAGAGCAAACAAACAGAGATATGCAACACAATAACTGAAATGAACAATACACTAGAAGGAACCAATAGGAGATTAACTGAGGCAGAAGGGTGAATAAGTGACCTGGAAGAGAGAATGGTGATAATCACTGATGCAAAAAAGAATAAAGAAAAAAGAATGAAAAGAACTGAAGACAGCCTAAGAGACCTCTGGGACGTTAAATGCACCAACATTCACATTATAGGTGTCCCAGAGAGAGAAGAGAGAGAGAAAGGACCAAAGAATATATTGGAAGAGATTATAGGTGAAAACTTCCCTAACAGGGAAAGGAAATAGCTACCCAAGTCCAGGAAGCACAGAGAGTCCCAGGCAGAATAAATCCAAGGAGAAACAGGCCAAGACACATAGTAGTCAAACTGACAAAAATTAAAGACAGAGAAATGTTATTAAAAGCAACAAGGGAAAAACAACAAATAACATACAAGGGAACTCCCATAAGGGTAACAGCTGATTTCTCAGCAGAAACACTGCAAACCAGAAGGGAGTGGCACGATATATTTCAGGTGATGACAGGGAAGAACCTACAACCAAGAATACTCTAGCCAGCAAGGATCTCATTTAGATTCGACAGAGAAATCAAAAGCTTTCCAGACAAGCAACAGCTAAGAGAATTCAGCACCACCAAACCAGCCCTACAACAAATGCTAAAGGAACTTCTCTGAGCAGGAAACATACGACAAGAAAAGGACCTACAAAAACAAAAACAAAACAATTAAGAAAATGGTAATAGGAACACACATATCAATACTTACCTTGAAGGTAAATGGACTAAATGCACTGACCAAAAGACACAGACTGGCTGAATGGATACAAAAACAAGACCCATATATATGCTGTCTACAAGAGACCCACTTCAGACCTAGGGACACATACAGACGGAAAGTGAGGGGATGGAAAAAGACATTCCATGCAAATGGAAATCAAAAGAAAGCTGGAGTAGTGATACTCATTTCAGATAAAATAGATTTTAAAATAAAAAATGTTACAAGAGACAAGAAAGGACATTACATAAAGATCAAGGGATCAATTCAAGAAGAGGAGATAGCAATTATAAATATATATGCACCCAATATAGGAGCACCTCAATACATAAGGCAAATGCTAACAACTATGAAAGAGGAGATTGACAGTAACACAATAACAGTGGGGGATTTTAACACCCCACTTCCACCAATGGACAGATCATCCACACAGAAAATTAATAAGGAAACACAAGCTTTAAATGATACAATAAATCAGCTTGATTTAATAGATATCTATAGGACATTACACCCAAAAACAGCAGATTACATGTTCTTCCTAAGTGCACATGGAACATTCTCCAGGATAGATCACATCTTGGGTCATAAGTTAAGCCTTGGTAAATTTAAAGAAATTGAAATCATATCAAGCATCTTTTCTGACCACAAGGCTATGAGATTAGAAATCAATTACAGGAAAAAAAGTGTAAAAAACACAAACACATGGAGGCTAAACAATACACTACTAAATAACCAAGAGATCACTGAAGAAATCAAAGACGAAATCCAAAAATACCTAGAGACAAATGACAATGAAAACATAATGATCCAAAACTTATGGGATGCAGCAAAAGCAGTTCTAAGAGGGAAGTTTATAGCAATACAATCCTACCTCAAGAAATAAGAAACATCCCAAATAAACAATCTAACCTTACACCTAAAGAAACTAGAGAAAGAAGAGCAAACAAAACCCAAAGTTAGCATGAGAGAAATCATAAAGATCAGAGCAGAAATAAATGAAATAGAAACAAAGAAAACAATAGCAAAAAATCAATAAAACTAAAAGATGGTTCTTTGAGAAGATAAATAAAATTGATAAACCTCTAGCAAGATACATCAAGAAAAAGAGGGAGAGGGCTCAAATCACTAAAATTAGAAATGAAACAGGAGAAGTTACAACAGACACCACAGAAATAAAAAGCACCATAAGAGACTACTGCAAGCAACTATATGCCACTACAATGGACAACCTGGATGAAATGGACAGATTCTTAGAAAGGTATAACCTTCTAAGACTGAATTAGGAAGACATAGAAAATATGAACAGACCAATCACAAGTAATGAAATTGAAACTGTGATTAAAAATCTCCCAACAAACAAAAGTCCAGGACCAGATGGATTCACAGGTGAATTTTATCAAACATTTAGAGAAGAGCTAACAGCCATCCTCCTCAAGCTCTTCCAAAAAATTGCAGAGGAAGGAACACTCCCAAACTCATTTTATGAAGCCACCATCACCCGGATACCAAAACCAGACAAAGATACTACAAAAAAGAAAATTACAGGTCAATATAACTGATGAATTTAGATGCAAAAATCCTCAACAAAATACTAGCCAACAGAATCCAACAACACATTAAAAGGATCATACACCATGATCAAGTGGGGTTTATCCCTGGAATGCAAAGATTCTTCACTATATGCAAATCAATCGATGTGATACACCATATTAACAAATTGAAGGATAAAAACCACATGATCATCTCAATAGATACAGAAAAAGCTTTTGACAAAATTCAACACCCATTTATGATAAAAACTCTCCAGAAAGTGGGCATAGAGGGAACCTATCTCAACATAATAAAGGCCATATACGACAAACCCACAGCAAACATCATTCTCAATGGTGAAAATCTGAAAGCATTCCCTCTAAGATCAGGAACAAGACAAGGATGTCCACTCTCTCCACTACTATTCAACATAGTTTTGGAAATCCTTGCCACAGCAATCAGAGAAGAAAATGAAATAAAAGGAATCCAAATTGGAAAAGAAGTAAAACTGTCACTGTTAGCAGATGACATGATGCTACACATAGAAAATCCTAAAGATGCCACCAGAAAACTACTCGAGCTAATCAATGAATTTGGGAAAGTTGCAGGATACAAAATTAACACACAGAAATCTTTTGCATTTCTATACACTAACAATGAAAGATCAGAAAGGGAAATTAAGGAAACAATCCCATTCACCATTGCAACAAAAAGAATAAAATACCTAGGAATAAACCTAACCAAGGAGGTAAAAGACTTGTACTCAGAAAACTATAAAACACTAATGAAAGAAATCAAAGATGACACAAACAGATGGAGGGACATATCATGTTCTTGGATTGGAAGAATCAACATTGTGAAAATGACTATACTACCCAAAGCAATTTACAGATTCAATGCAATCCCTATCAAATTACCAATGGCATTTTTCATGGAACTAGAACAATAAATTTTATGATTTGTATGGAAACGCAAAAGACCCCAAATAGCCAAAGCAACCTTGAAGAGGAAAGATGGAGTTGGTGGAATCAGACTTCCTGACTTCATGCTATACTACAAGGCTACAGTGATCAGGACAGTATGGTACTGGCACAAAAACAGAAATATAGATCAATGGAACAGGATAGAAAGCCCAGAGATAAACTATGGTCAACTAATCTATGATAAAGGAGGCAAGGATATACAATGGTGAAAAGGCAGCCTCTTCAAGAAGTGGTGCTGGGGAAACAGGACAGCTACATGTAAAAGAATGAAATTAGAACACCCCTTAAAACCATACACAAAAATAAACTCAAAATGGATTAAAGCCCTAATTGAAGGCCAGACACTATAAAACTCCTAGAGGAAAACATAGGAAGAGCACCCTTCAATGTAGATAACAGCAAGATCTTTTTTTGATCCACCCCCTAGAGCAATGGAAATAAAAACAAAAATAAATAAGTGGGACCTAATGAAACTTCAAAGCTTCTGCACAGCAAAGGAAACTATAAGCAAGATGAAAAGACAACCCTCAGAATGGGAGAAAATATTTGCAAACGAATCAACAGATAAAGGATTAATCTCCAGTTCATCCAGCTCAATATCAAAAAAACAAAGAACCCAATCAAAAAATGGGCAGAAGACCTAAATATGCATTTCTCCAAAGAAGACATATGGATGGCCAAGAGGCACATGAAAAGCTGCTCAACATCACTAATTATTAGAGAGATGCAAATCAAAACGACAATGAGGTATCACCTCACACTGGTTAGAACGGGCATCATCAGAAAATCTACAAACAGTACATGCTGGAGAGGGTGTGGAGAAAAGGGAACGCTCTTGCACTGTTGGTGGGAATGTAAATTGATACAGCCACTATGGAGAACAGCATGCAGGTTCCTTGCAAAACTAAAAACAGAATTACCATATGACCCAGCAATCCCACTGCTGGGCATATACTCAGAGAACACCATAATTCAGAAAGACACATGCACTCCAATGTTCACTGCAGCACTATTTACAATAGCCAAGACATGGAAGCAACCTAAATGTCTATCAAGAGATAAATGGATAAAAAAGATGTGGTACATATATATAATGGAATATTACTCAGCTGTAAAAAGCAATGAAACTGGGACATTTGTAAAGACACGGATGGACCTAGAGACTGTCATACAGAGTGAAGTAAGTCAGAAAGGGAAAAATAAATATCATATATTAACACATATATGCAGAATATAGAAAAATGGTACAAATCAACAGGTTTGTAAGACAGAAATAAAGACACAGATGTAGAGAACAAACATGTGGACACCAAGTGGGGAAAGCGGGGAGGGTTGGGGGGAAATGAATTGGGAGATTGGGATACCAAATTGTACACTCTAAATATACACTGTTTATTGTATGTTAACTGTATCTCAATAAAAGTCCCTAAAAAAAGAAAAAAAGATGTGGTACATATATACAATGGAATATTACTCAGCCATTTAAAAGAATTAAATAATGCTATTTGCAGTAACATGGATAGACCTGGAGATTATCATACTAAGTGAAGTCAGACAGACAAAGACAAATATCATATGATATCACCTATGTGTGGAATCTAAACTATGACACAAATGAACCTATCAGAACCACAGACTTGTGGGTGCCAAGGGAGAGGGGGTGGGGGAGGAATAGACTGGGAGTTTGGAATTAGCAGATGCAAACTATTATATATAGAATGGAAAAACAACAAGGTTCTACTGTATAGCACAAGGAGCTATGTTCAATATCCTATCATAAACCATAATAGAAAAGAATATGAAAAAAGAATGTATATATAGGTATAACTGAATCACTTTGCTGTACAGCAGAAATTAACACAACACTGTAAATCAACTATACTACAATAAAATAAATTTGACCAAAAAACGACTAGAATCTTTATAGAAGTATCATGATGATGATGTGATTTATTGTCTTCATTTCTACTACATGGCCAGATATAGGATTCACATAAATCACCATTATGGTTTTACAGAACAGAGAGACCACCACCGAGTGAGACCCACATTTTGAGAAGGCATTTTGATGACCAACTGCTGAAAGCACCTGAAGCATAGCTCTTAGTACCAATGAGTGTCAATGTATATGATCCAATGATATACAGAATAGTGAGAATGATGATGGGTACATAATACATGTTCTATGACATAGCATAGGTATAGGACACTTAGTACACATAGTACATGTTCTGCGATGTCGCATCGTCATAGGACATGGCAGTCAGTGGGCCCATGTGTAGTAATGCTTTAACGTGCTGCCCAGACTTTCCTTCAGGACTGAAGCAGTCATGCCCCTGGAGGCCAGAAGTCTAGCATGGTGATGACTGGCTCACAGCTGAATTCCTTGCCAGAAATTGCCTTAAGCCTTTTCCTTGATTAGCTCCCCTACCCAGGGTCAGTTCACATCCAGTGATTAGTCAGTGTGGGTGTACAAAAGCCTGGCACTCTAGCTTCAGTCAGTGACAACTCTGAACAGCCATCTCAAGTCCAGAGTTCCACAAGGCATCAGCTGAGCCTTTTGTTTCAACTTTATCACAATTCAACTTCTCCTTCTGCCCTACCCTACTTTCCTCACTCCTGTACAGCTGTTGTTCCGCAAAAAACAGAACTCCACAAAAAAACCTTCTGTATGAAATCTTAGTATCTGTTTCCAGGGAATTCAACCTACAAGACGATGTCACTTAGAAAGATAATAGCAATTGAGTGCTTGAGTAAATCAATGAGCCAAGAAAGACTTATCAGCCTACCTCAGATCTTTCATGAGAATGAGGTGCTGCAGTGGGTGGCAGATGGCCAAGCGCTGACCATTTTCCATGACAAAGTAGAAGAACCATGCAGTTGTGCTGGGGGAGAAGAAGTAGAACTGAGTGGAGCACCAGAATATGAAATGGCCTTGATTTTAGGAAGAAAACTATCCTGCATGTTGGACTTAAAAGTTGTCAAGTAACTTACAAAGTCATTATAGCTACACCAGCTAACTCAATGTGCCTAAGATGAACTTCTACTTTAGCCATTCAAGTACTGTACAACTCCAGGCACACCATTGTTATGTTCATTTTATAGATGAGGTAACTAAAGCATAAACTGATTAAGCAAGTTGCCCAAACAGGTAATGAATGTTAGAACCAGGTTGAACTAAAGAATTATGACTCCAGAAACCATACTATTAATTGTTGTGCTACACTGTCTCCTAATGTTAGCTTATCATATGTGAGCTCCTGAGCTAAGCATTTTGTATACACTATCTCTTCTAGTCCTCATTACATTATATGAGCCATTACTATTTTACATGTTTCACAGAATAGAAAACTAAGGCCTGGAGAAAATAGGTAACAATTTACCAGTAATATAGTCTAATAATAGCTAGGAAATCAGGGATTCAGCCAGGTTTCTCTGAGTCCAAAGCTCATATTCTTCATCACTATTAATTTGTCATATCAGAGATATATATATTATTGAAAAATGGGGAAAATTCTCCATGTGCCTCTAAAACTGAAATAATATCCAGCTACTATTAAGTGTTTATGGGAAATGGCTGACAAAAACTTAGTGAATAAGTATAGGGTAGTATTGTAAGTACAACACAACACATATGTGCAGAAAAATTAAGATCAGTCTTTAGGAAAAAATGCAAAGAGAAACATACCAAAATATTTTAAATGGCAATATTTGGGTAGTAATATAGAGGTCTTTTTTTTTTTTTTTTTGTATTTTGGGTTTTTTTTTCAGTTGTATGCTTTATTTTCAAATCTTTCAATATCAAGTACAGACAGTCTCCAATATACAGTTTAACAATTTTTTGACTTTACAATTGTGAGACAGTAACATGAATTTGGTAAAAACCATACTTTGAATTTTGATATTTTCCTGGCCTAGTGATAAGTAGTACAATACCCTTTCATGATGCTGGGCTTCAGCACTGAGCCACAGCTCCCAGTCAGTCACACAATCACGAGGGTAAACAACCTATACACTTACAACCATTCTGCACCCATACAACCATGCTGCTTTTCACTTTCAATACAGTGTTCAATAAATCAACTATTTTATTATGAAATATTCAACAATTTTATGAAAATTATGAAATAGGTTTTATGTTAGATCATTTTGCCAAAAGTAGGCTAATGTAAATGTTCTGAGCATATTTAAGGTAGGCTAGGCTAAACTATGATGTTTGGTAAATTAGATGTATTAAATGCATTTTTTACTTATAATATTTTCAATTTTAATGGTTTTATCAGGATGTAACCCCACTGCAAGTCAAGGAAGATCTGTAATAGTACATTAATAATAATTTGACTCTAATAAATTATTTTGTAAATAATGATAAATTTAGCTCAGAGTTTCCTAGTTTAAAAGAACTGGCATACCTTAAGGATATTCATCTATATAAAACCTCACTAACCACGGTGACCCTTACTTTTTCTAACAAAACTAATATTTGTATTTTCTTAAATTTCTCAGAGTTAAATTGAGAGAGCCACTAGACACTCTGAGGGGATGGGAGTAGGAGCAGGAAGATTGAAAAGTGAGCACTTCGTAGTGGATAGAAGAGAAAAGGCCTTTTGACCCCTCCAGCTTCACATCAGTCAGTTTCACTAGTACTATACAGAACAGGGGAAGTTTCTTAACTCTCCTATCAGCTGGTAAGATATAAATTGTGATGAAGTCATGCTAGCAATATTTCAAACTGAAGATTGTTATCAATCACATTGTATAGTTTTTTATGCCTCATATTCCTGAAGTATGTCCCTACAAAGTTGGCGCACAATCTATATTTCGTTACTATTTAAATTGATATTTATTACAAGTATAAATGAACTTCTAGAATAAAGTAAATAGTTCTGCAAAATATAATACAAATCACAATTTACAACCGCATTTATTTATAAATGTGGACATGTACATATTTAAGTGTATATACAATATATATTCGAGAAAATGTGGAAAATAATTCTAAAGAAATATCACAGGGACCTGGTGTACCCCAGAGAAATAAAAAAAAATAAAAACATTAAAAAAAATAAAAAAAAAAAGAAATATCAAGGGAGGGTGGGGGGGAGTCAAGCGAGGGAGGGAATATGGGGATATGTGTATAAAAACAGATGATTGAACTTGCTGTACCCCCAAAAAAATAATTAAATAAATAAATAAATAAATAAATAAATAAAATAAAATAAAAAATAAAAAAAACAGATGATTGAACTTGGTGTACCCCCAAAAAAATAATAAATAAATAAATAAAAATTAAAAAAAAAAGAAATATCACAAAGTGTAAAACTGAAGAAGCTTTCAAACTTTACTTCAGTGATAGATCCACACGAAATATGTTTTGGATCATGAATGGACCTTCATATCTATAATATAATTATTTTACTATCTCAAGGTAGATGTCCTTTAGAGCTACAAAATTCTGACTCATTAAATAATTATATAAAATATCTTACCCATGGCATCTTTTTCATATTTTTCTCCTGGAATATTCATGTTAAATTCCCTATGATAAATGAGGACAATCTTTTATAGTTCTTCGTATTTCTCTACTTTTCCCATTTGCAGATTCATTCACAACCCAGAAGAGTGGTAGATACATAGCAAATGTTCATTAGCTAGCTTTGATGGATTTATGGAAGTTGTATGTTCAGTCAGACATAAGCCACAAAAGATATGCAGCAGAGAGCAGAATCTCCGTTACCTACTTATATGTCGCTACAGCTGAAATAATTCCCTAAAACTTTTCTCCATATTTTTGCATTTTTTTCTCCTTTATGTTATCTTATTTAGAACCATAAGGAAAATTGGATTTTGTTTGCAAATGTTTAAAAAGACTATACGCTTCCGAATAGGACCTTCAGAACCAGAAAAAAGACACACTTGATTAATAACAGTGATCTGATGATTTTTTGTAAATTTTTATTTCAAATAAAGTTTCAGCTTCACAGAAAAGTTGCAAGAATAGTGAAATACAAAACTTCTATATGTGCTTCATCCAGATTCCAAATTATTAAAATTTTATAACAATTGCTTATAGTCTCTCTGTGTCCTTTTACACCTATCTCCCTCTTTCTGCCCACATGTCTGACTGCCTTTTCCTGTATATATGCCAATTAAGGGTAAGTTGCAGACACTTACCCCTTTATGCCTAAATGATTCAGTGTGTATTTTCTAGAAATAAAAAATGATTTTTCACATAACCAAGCATAATTATCAAAGTCAAGAAGTCTATACTGATATAATACTATTATGTAATCTAGAGACCTTATTCTGTAATTTCTCAAATTATCCTGTTCATATCTTTTATAGCAAGAAGTGGAGAAAGATTTTTTTTCCTGGCCCATGATCCAATCAAGCTTAGATATGGAACATTTTTAAAGTCAAATGACAATGGAACAGAATAGAGAACCCAGAGGTAAACCCAAGCACATATGGGCACCTTATCTTTGACAAAGGAGGCAAAAATACATAATGGAAAAAAAGACAGCCTCTTCAATAAGTGGTGCTGGGGAAATTGGACAGCAACATGTAAAAGAATGAAATTAGAACACTTCCTAACACCACACACAAAAATAAACTCAGAATGGATTAAAGACCTAAATAGAAGGCCAGACACTATAAAACTCCTAGAGGAAAACATAAGCAGAGCACTCTATGACATACATCAAAGCAAGATCCTTTTTGACCCACCTCCTAGAATCATGGAAATAAAATCAAGAATAAACAAATGGGACCTCATGAAACGTAAAAGCTTCTGCGCAGTGAAAGGAACCAAAAACAAAACAAGAAGACAACCCTCAGAATGGGAGAAAATACTTGCCAACAAAGCAACAGACAAAGGATTAATCTCCAAAATATACAAGCAGCTCATGAAGCTTAATACCAAATAAAGCAAATAACCCAATCCACAAATGGGCAGAAGACCTAAATAGACATTTCTCCAAAGAAGACATACAGATGGCCAACACACACATGAAAAGATGCTCAACATCACTAAGCATTAGAGAAATGCAAGTCAAAGCCACAATGAGGTATCACCTCACACCAATCAGAATGCCCATCATCCAAAAATCTAGAACCAATAAATGTTGGAGAGGGTGTGGAGAAAAGGGAACTCTCCTGCACTGGTGGTGGGAATGTAAGTTGGTACAGCCACTATGGAAAACAGTTTGGAGGTTCCTTAAAAAACTAAAATTAGAACTACCATATGACCCAGTAATCCCACTATTGGGCATATACCCAGAGAAAACCATAATCCAAAAAGAAACATGTACCATAATGTTTATTGCAGCACTATTTACAATAGCCAAGACATGGAAGCAACTTAAATGCCCATCAACAGATGAATGGATAAAGAAGATGTGGCACATTTATACAATGGAATATTACTCAGCCATAAAAAGGAATGAAATGGAGCTATATATAATGAGGTGGATAGACCTAGAGTCTGTCATACAGAGTGAAGTAAGCCACAAAGAGAAAAACAAATACTGTATGTTAACCCATATATACAGAATCTAAAAAAAAAAAAAATGATAGTGATGAACCCAATGACAGGGCAAGAGTAAGGATGCAGATGTAGAGAATGGACTGGAGGACACAAGGTTGGGGGGGTGCTAGGGGCGAAGGGGAAGCTGGGACGAAGTGAGAGAGTATCATAGACATATATGCACTACCAACTGTAAAATAGATAGCTAGTGGGAAGTTGTTGTATAACAAAGGGAGATCAACTCAATGACGGGTGATGCCTTAGAGGGCTAGGACAGGGAGGGTGGGAGGGCGTCGCGGGAGGGAGGGGATATGGGGATATATGTATAAATACAGCTGATTCACTTTGGTGTACCTCAAAAGCTGGTAAAAGAGTGTAAAGCAATTATATTCCAATAAAGAGCTTAAAAAAAAAAAAGAAGAGTTAACTCCTGAGAGATAATAAATTAATTAAAAGAAGTCAAAAAAAAAAAGTCAATTGAGCCTTTGGGAGTTAGTAAACTGGTGAAAACTTCAAGGTTCTGAAATAGACTTCTAAAAGCAAAGTCATTCTTTGTATATAATTCTTGGGATAATTTTTTTCTTCAAAATTAAATTTTCATTTTTGAAAACTAAAGTTACTATTTTGCAGTAAAAATAAATAGGAATAAGAACAATTGAATTTCGAATGATAAATGCTTATCAGATTCAACACAAGATTTCTAAATATCTTTTTCTACAGGGAAAGGCCATAATGGTCTTGGTAAAAGAGTGATTCCATAGCCCCCTTGACTGAGCTCCATTACTCCCTAAAACCAGTCTCCTCTGTCTGACAGCAAGTCAAGGATCTGTCCCCAGCACCCCACAATTGACAAGAACTTATCAGAAGACTGAAAAATAAACTCCAGCAATACCAACGCCTTATCTTGGGTTTTTTTGGAAAGAATTTCCCCCGAGCATATGAGAGATATTCTGAAGAGGTTTAGTGAGTGGCTGATGAACGTATCGATTGAATCTCTGGACATCACTAAGAGATTTAGACCCAGTACAAAACAATACTTCCTCCACCACTGGGGAAAATAAAGGCAAAAATGAGGCTCAGTGGTCTACAGAGAAGATAGGGAGTGAGCAAGGGAATAAATAGCACAGACCTGTTTCCTGGCACAATCCTCCTTCTAGAGACAGTAAATGATTCCTCGAGGAGCACAAGACAAGCTGTGTTTATAATGCATGGATTCTATAGCACATACATTCACTGATCGTCATCCAACCTAATTTTTACACCTTCTCTCCCAGCTGGTTACTACAAAGACAACTGTTTCTACTCTCAGAAAAGCCTGCAAGAAACTAACTGAGAAGCTTCAGTTGGGATTCCCTTTCCTGCTTCAGGACAGAAGGTAATTCAGTGCTTGGAGGAGAAAAAATATTAAAATATACCTGGAGAACTGACATCTTGAAAACAAAAAAGTCTGCTGTTAACTCTGCCACAGTTTTACACAAAAACGTCTAATATTTACTATATATCAGATATTGACAAGGTGTTTCCACCTTGTCTATTATTTCATTCAATAGTTTTCAAAACAACCCTTTGGGGAAGGTGTTATCACCTCCATCTGACATTTGAGGAAGCTAAGAGGCAAGAAATAACTGGCTTATAGAATTTACCACAACAATGCTATGTTTAAGTGTTGGAATTCTAATCCTGGGCTCCTGTATTCAAATTCAGTACTATTTCTAGTATACCACCATTGCCTGCCACTTATCAGTAAAGGAGAAGTATGCTTTCTTTCAAGGGCTTTCAAAAAAGTTTAAAACTTTGTATATAGCACTAACTGGTTGCCAGGCATTTTAAAAATATTATTTCTGTAATCTTCAGAACACCCTCTGTAGTCAGTACTCTTACTCACTCCACCTTACAGAAAAGGACACCAAAGCATAGAAAGGATAATAACTTCTCTACCATCCATAGCTATAAAGTGGTGGAGGCAAGATTCAAACCCAGGTGGCCCAGTTCTGGAAGCTGTGCTTCTGCACAGAGTAGCCTCTCCAGGCCAGCGAGGCAAAGGACTGTGCTCACAGGGGAATTGTCCAAGCTGGCTCCTGAGAGAAGCTAGTGAGGATACCAGACTGCACTCCATTGTAGTTTCTGGGATCCAGCTTTGGAGAGAAAGAAAATATTGGTCAAAAACTCCAGATTGTTAAATTAGCAACCAGAAGTCAAAAATCAGGAGGCACGTATAGCATCCAGACTTCTGGATACTAATTTAACAACTCTAAAGGTGAAGCTTATTTGCTTCGTTTTGTTGATCCTCTGTCCAAGCAGCCTGGGTGCACAGAAACATACTTGAGGCCCCTTTGCTCATGTTCCTACCACCTCAACCACAGCTCCCACTGCAGCCATCTAGGGGGAACTGGCCAATTTAGAATGACCTGTTAACCCAGCAGGTGCTTCCCACGTTTAGAAGCTCATTGACAAATATAAGTAACAAAACAGCTTAGTGGATGTATCTCTCCCCTGACCCACACTCAGTTTTATTAGGTTTAGCAGAAAATATTTTTACACATTTTCTATTTTGCAGAACAATTTTGTCAGGCTTGTACTTGGAAAACTGTCCTGAAAGGTAACTGTCCTGAGTCATGAATCCTGATCTGCATCCTTCCTATATAGTTAATACATTATCCAGCAAGAGGTTCCATTCCAGGATCATATATCACTTCTAGATTTGCAAGTCTAGGTGTCCTGTGTAGTTGGGGCGTTCCTAGAATAGCAATAAACATCTCCGAGATGAACAGGATTAAGAATTACGTAGTACAACTCCCATTCTACCTTCAAGAAACTAAAATTACAAATGTTAAGTAACTATGCTAGATTCATAAAAAAAGTTAACTTGTTTTTTAAAAAATCAACAAAATATAGGCCCTTGTCTTTTCCCTTTTCTACTCTGCTGTTCATTTTTAGCTGTTGAAGAGATAATTGGTAAAAATAGAATAACTTCTGTTACCAAGAACATTCAGTCTCTCATGTCACACTTTCAAATAAATTTCTTGAAGTCTTTGTAAATACTCTAGTAACTTCAGGTAATACAGAGTTCTTACATAGGACATTCCTACAAGTTTTACTCACATTATTTCACAGGTTCACATGATGTAAAAATCCCTTTCATGTGAATAATATTGTTTTCAAGCTTAGAACATATTTCTCCCAAGATATCTTCTATGTATAGATATTTTAAGGAAGCTTTTATTCTCCTCATTATAATTCATGCATTTTCCAAAGTTTCTATAATAACCAAATTTTATAATTAGAAAAACAATTTTGAAAAAGATAACAGTTGGAAAACAGTTTAATAAACACCTACTTTGTGCCACAACTATAATAAAACAATGAACCCAACAGACAAGGTTCCTGCCCTTATTCAACTGGCATAGATACAGAAATAAGTAAAGAAAAAAAATAACTTCAGATTTTGGTAAGTACTAGGAAGAAAATAAATAGAAATTTATAAACAAAAGAATGGCAGGTAAACTTACATAGGGTGTTCAAGAGAACAGAATATTTAGGCTGGTAAGTAAGAACAGGCTCCAGATAAGACTTCCAGGCAAAGAGAACACCTAAAGCAAAGAACCTGGTCAGAGAAGAACTTGGCTTATTCCAGGATACAGAGAAGACCCATGTAAATGATGAAGGGGAAGAGGGAAAGGCAGACCAGGAAATGGGGAAGGAGAGGGGAAGAAAACGGTGAAGTAGGTGGAAGCCAGATCATTCAGGGGCCCATGCATCATAAAAGGGAGTTTGGATTTTATTCTAGGTTAGGGAAGTTACTGAATGTTTTTATACCAGGGAATGACATGATCTTATTTACATTATTAAAAGGTCAGCCTGGCTGCTGTGCAGAGAATCGGTTGTAGAGAAGCAAAGGCAGGAAGCAAAGAGGTCACTTGGGAGGCCTTTGCAATAATTCAGAGAAATAATATGGGTAGCTTGAACTAAGGGTTGCAGGGGAAAGAGAGAGAAGCAGATATATCAAGGCTCAAGGCATATTTTAGAAACAGAGCAAAGAGAATTGCAGCTGAACTGTATATGAAGGATAAGAAGAAAGAGAGACGTGATATTAAAACGAAAGGGAAAAAAGGAGGGTACTCAAATATTTGCTCAACTATCCCCATTTCCAGTAATAAGATGGTCAAATAGATGACCATGTATAAACTGGGATTTGGGGAAAACCAGAAAAATAATCCAAATCAAAAAAACACAACTCCTACTAAGTAACAGATTTCCTGAACTGATAAAAACCAGATGTCATTTCTCTAAATTACTATTCTAAGCTCACGCCTTCAAAAAATTTTTAACTTATGAAACTATGTAACCTGAGTTCATCAGTTATATTAAATCCGGCTTTCTGTCACTTATGAGCAAGCAGTGTGCCAAACGACCACAACTTTAGTTTTTAAATTCTGCAAACAGACAAGACAAATTTAGAGGGAAAAAAAAAAATTCTTCAACAAAGGCAAAAGCCATTTTACAAATATGAGATTTTAAAATAAAACCTGTTTCCAGGTCCCCTTCAGGACAAATAGATATTTAATCATTTGAAACTTAATCTGAGCCCCTAGACAGATGAATTTAAAAGCTGAGCAAAAACATATAGAAGTTGGAACTCATAATGCAGTCATCTTCTCCCCCTCCCCATACCATTCTAGCTGCAGTCAGTAATGCACTGTAGTAATACGCATTAAGACAGAGAAGGGTAGTATCTTAGGAGTTCTTATTGAATATGAGTGCCCCTTGACCTGACAATCAAACAATATTCTAAACAAACTTGATGAAGAGAAAGGGTTCCAACACAACACTACATTCTTATCCCAGAGAACAGATAGACCTATTTCAACATGGTCATATTGCTGATGTTAATTTATCTTTCAAGATATCTATCCAGATGGCTTTTTTTTTTTTTTGGTGCTATTTTTCAGGTAGTTTTCTCCAGCAAAGTTGATTTATTTATTCATGAAATTGGCAGATAATGGTACTAGAGAGAATGAATCAACAAGTTATGTTGAAATATAGCCAACTATCACTTTTTAAATAGCATCAAAAGTCCCACGTTTTCCTGCCATGATCCAACAAGGCACTTGCCTACAAGCAGCTGCCTTTGGTGACAACTCATGATGTACTTAGGAAACGCAGTTCTCTACTCACTAAAATAAAATTACAGAAACTCGTCTAAATGCAAGGGTCATGTGCATCCCCAGTCGCCTCCATGACACTGCTGTTTGACACAGCAATAACCTCTGTCCACCCTTAAAAAAGCATCTGCCAAGAAGAAAGCTAATCTGATCTATTTTGTTTAAGAAGGGGGAAAAAGAGAACGATGGATTTCTAATGTGAGACTACACTGCATTCTCCTACCAGGGATAAGCTACATGACGTAGGGATTTTAATCTATTTTGTTCATTGCTGTATGCCCAGTATCTAGAAAAATTACCTAGAAAATAGTAAACATTCAACAAATATTGAATTAATAATGAATAAATAAACAAATCTCAATTTCTTGTTAGTACTAAGAAAATGAAGCCCTTCAGTTATTCCAGGGATATTCAGCAATTATGACCTTTCACAGCTCCCAGACTCATGAAAATCTCCAACACCCTCAACAGCTCCAGCACCATCACTGGCTTCATCCTCCTGGGCTTCCCTTGCTCCAGGGAGGGACAGATCCTCCTCTTTGTGCTCTTCTCTGCTGTCTACCTCCTGACCCTCATGGCCAATGGTTCTATCATCTGTGCTGTGCGCTGGGATCAGAGACTCCACACCCCCATGTACATCCTGCTCGCCAACTTCTCCTTCCTGGAGATCTGGTATGTCACCTCCACCGTCCCCAACATGTTAGCCAACTTCCTCTCTGACAACAAGGTCATCTCCTTCTCTGGGTGCTTTCTCCAGTTCTACTTTTTCTTCTCCTTGGGTTCTACAGAATGCTTTTTCTTGGCTATTATGGCATTGGATCGATACCTTGCCATCTGCCGGCCTCTACATTACCCCACTCTCATGACTGGACATCTCTGCACCAATCTTGTGATCAGCTGCTGGGTACTTGGTTTCCTCTGGTTCCCAGTCCCCATCATCATCATTTCCCAGATGTCCTTCTGTGGATCCAGGATTATTGACCACTTCCTGTGTGACCCGGGTCCTCTGTTAGCACTCACCTGTACCAGAGCCCCAGTCATGGAATTTTTTTGGTCGATCATTAGTTCTCTCCTCTTATTTATTCCTTCCCTCTGCATTGTGGGTTCGTATGCTCTGGTCCTGAGAGCTGTATTGAGAGTCCCTTCAGCAGCTGGACGAAGAAAAGCTTTCTCCACCTGTGGGTCCCATCTGTCTGTGGTTTCACTCTTCTATGGTTCAGTGATGGTCATGTATCTGAGCCCAACATCTGAGCATGATGCTGGAATGCAGAAGCTTGTGACACTGTTTTATTCTGTGGGCACCCCACTCATTAATCCTGTGATCTACAGTCTGAGGAATAAAGATATAAAACATGCCCTGCAAAAATTTCTGGGAATATAAACATAAGAACCTTGGTCACACACACAAAAAAAGAAAAGAAATCTTTGGGCAACTGGGCTATCTTTATACTCCATATTAAAAAATCTTAGTAAATGACTAGTTCCACTTTGAGAATTGTTCATCTTATTCATCATGGCTATCTGTGCTTTTCCTAGAATTGTTAGGGGGAGAAGGAACTCAGAGACTTTATCCAACTTCCTCATTTTGCAGACAAAGAAGCTGCAGAATGAAAATTTTGAGTTATTTGCTCTGGTCATAACTTTATGATGCACAGAAAAATCTTTTTTATACATCTCTTTTTACTCATAAAGAGAGAAATACATAATAAACTTTAAGAAAGTATTGGGGGGGTTGGCATGCAGGTGTGCAACCGTCAAATATTTTTTCATCTAAGGAGGGGAAATATATATTACTAATAGGAGTCTATACTGGTACAATGTCTACTTAAGACATTGCAAACAATTTAAGAAAGTTTAAAATTCACATATCCATTAGCCCAGCAATTGTACTCACTTCCAGATACTGAGTCTATACATATAATCATACATATGTGAAAATGGCATTGTTTGTAACAGCAAATTATTAGAAACCACTTAAATGCCTATTTATTGAGATGTTTCAATATGTATAATGTGTCCATGCAATGGAATATGATGTAGCATTTCTTAAATGAGGGAGTTTTAGACGTACAGATGTGGAACTTCCTCCAAGTTATATTTGTTGTTAAGTGAGTAAATGATGTAGAGTATGTAAGTTGTCATTTATGGATGAGATTATAAATTTGTCTTTGTGGTTTAAAAGAAAAGAATGAGATATCTTCCAAAGGATAGATAAGAAACCTAACCATCGTTGCATTTGGGAAAAGGGTGTTTTGAATTCAAGAGAAGGAAAAAGACTTATTTTCACTCATTGGTATCTTTGAAACAGAATTCTATAGACGATGATGATTATGATGATGATGATAGCTCTGCTTGTAAGTTTTCTGAGATCTGGAGCCTAAGAAACAGTCCCCTACCCTTCCTGGGTTCCTTGGGGAATCTCTGAAGCAGGCTGCCTTCCATGGCAAACAAGGGAGCCAGGATCCAAAAACCCACAAACATCATTTTATTCAGACTTCTTGGTTCTGGAGGGAAAACATGGGAAATTATTTTGTCCTCTGAGGGTTTGTGGGAGGAAATAAACTGTGTTAAAGTGATAACTAGTCTCTTTTCAGGGATATTATATTTACATTCCTTATTGTTCACTCTTTCATTAAAGCCATTTAATGAATACCTTTAATATGTCAGGTACAGATCTAGGAAATGAGTCAGATAAAGTCAATAAGTCACATTTCAGTCCTTCATGGAGCTGATAGCCAGGATGAGAAAAAATTAAATTGTGAGATGTGCAATGACCAAAAGGGAGATTAGTTGCTAGGGGAGTCAACTGGGGAAGGGTATATGCAAATAATGGAGAGGTAAGGGCTGAGAGAGCAAGAGAATGAAGTATTTCCACACAGCTAACCATGGCTCACAGACTACAGGGTCACCACAGAGTAAAAATCAGGAGTGCCCCCGATAGACACCCATAGAAAGGGTCTATGAGCCTCTTAAAGAAAACCTGTCTCATGGTTTACAATTGACTGCTATTAACAAGCAAAAGAAATCTGATTGTTAAATATGATAAAAATTAAAATCCAAAATTCATTTTTAAGAACAATATGTGCAAATAAAAAATGAACTATTTTATGACTAAAATGTGAGAATTACTCTTCCAGAGACTTGGAACTTCAGTCTGTCTGATTTCCCTGATTTCACACATACACACATATAATTTTACATGTATGGTCACAACATACATACTGTCTCTCTGCAAGCCATCCTCTATTTTTTTCTTTTCCTCTCCCTTCTTACCTTTATTCCTTCCCCACTTCTCTCCACAACCACCTCATACTCTAGCTAAATAAGCAACGTTAATAACCTACTGTGTATCCTTCCACATTATTCTCAGTGCACATGTAATTCTATGCTTATACACACACATACTCACACATATATTCTAAAATACTTGTGTCTTTATTTTTATGAGATAGATTCCTAGGAATGTATTTTTGGATCAAAGATCAGTACACATAATAGATACTGTTAGATTGCTTTCACTCAAGGCTGTACCCAATCACATTTCCACCATCAATACCCGTATAAGCTAATAAAATTACTTTAAATTTTGCTAGTTTGGCGGCTTAAAAGAGATAGCCCACTTATATTGCTAGTAATAAAGTTGAGCATTTTTTTTTCCTTGTCAGTGGATTTTCTCTACTATTTGCCTGCTAACATCCTTATCCATTTTTTAATTGTTTATATTTTGCTTTTAAAAACTTTTATTTATTGTAGATATTAACACTTTATCTGCCAAATGTATTGCAAATGTTTTTCTCTACAATTTCATTTTTGTTTATAGTATCTTTACTAAAATTTGATTACACATACTGGACATACTTTTCCTTGTACTAATAGCTAGAGATTTATAAAGAATAAAGATGAGCCAATTTGGATTGTTAAAAGAGGATTATTCTCCCATATGCCTCTTCACCCAAACAGAAAAAGATGGAGTTAGCTATTGCGCTATCCAAAGACAATTCAGGAGCTTTGGTTAATTCTCATTCCACAAATGACAAGACTTGAGTGCAAGATCCAGATTATTGTCAAGTAGGCTAGAGATGACAGGGTTGGAGACTGACATCACTACAGAATATATCGATGTCATGATGTGACAATTGTCTGCATTTTAACTGAACTTCCAGATGTAGGACTCAAGGAATGAAATACGAGGGTGAGTCAAAAATTATCTGCACTCTGGCTGTAGAATTTATTTTCATTAACTTTTAGAAATGACAAATACATCTTTTTTTTGACATAATCTCCTTGCTTTTCAATACACTTTGTCCATCTGTCAACAAGCTTTCATATTCCTTCATCAAAAAATGTTTTAGGTTGACCGGCAGGCCATGAATGCACCACTGTCCACTTCTTCATCAAAAGTGAATCTGGCTCCTTCTTGATGGCTAACACTTGTGTGACCTTCCTTGAACATCTCTATCCATTCATACACACTTCTTCGCAACAAAACACTTTCTCCATACTGCTCACAAAGTCTTCAATAAATAATGAAACCAGGCACACCCTCAGACCACAAAAAACAAATCACTGCACACAGCTCTTCTTTCATGCAAATCACAAGTAGGGCATCCATTTTTGCTGGCACTGCAGTTACAAATGAACTGATGTAACACATTCACACCTGCACAGCAGTGACTGGGGAGACAGGAGCCTTGAACAGAAAGCACTGATAAGACAGTGTGGCCAACAGAAGTTTTAATATAACCAAAGTGCGGATAATTTTTGACTCACCCTCATGTATTCTATGATGGGTATGAGGATACAGGACAGGACATCAGTGGGTCCATGTCACACAGCAAGTGATAAATAATGTTAGTGGGGGAAATGAGGATTAAGTATATAAGGACATGAATGAGCAATCACAAGAACACTGGAATAGTCAGAGCCACCCATGATGATGGGATAGTGAAGCAGATGTTCAGGTTCCAATCATTAGCCATGAAAGAGAGCCAGGAGCATTCAGTTTTGTGCAGGGAAATGAAACAGAAATGAGAAAAGCAGCCAGAGAAGGAAAGGGTGTTGGACTGAATATTGATGAATATGTTGTGGACCACGCAGGGAACATATAACAATGCAATCATTGCCCCAACAACTCATCAACACAGGCTCAAAGAGCAATGGATCCAAATACCCATAACCCAGGTTTGAATTCTAGTTTTGCCAATTACTAGCTGTGCACTGGCAGAAAGTGATTAAAATCCTCTGAGCCTCAGCCCTAGTATGTAAAAGGTAAAATTAAACCTAACATTTCTAAAACCCACAAACTATTCCAATTACTGCTAAATCCTAGATAAACAGCATTTATTTTTTATGAGGATTATTCCATATTTTTGGCTTAGGTTGCAAATGGAGGGAAAAAGTTACACCAGAATGGTTTATGGTCAGTCTTTAACTCACAATACAATAAAGCTAAAAAGAAAGTGTTAGAAACTTAAGCTGATTCACTAATTAACTTACTTTTAATCAATGGTAGGAGATGAAGTGATATACACAAGATAGGGCTATCAGCAGACAATCCAAAGTCCTCTCCTGGAACCAGCCTTGCCTGAGCCTGCCATGGATTGGACAGATTATAAGAAGATGGGTCTGCACCTACACTGCCCTGGGCCGGTATGGTAGACAGAATAATGACACCCCAAGACATCCATGTTTTAATCTCCTGTGAATATGTTACCTTGCATGGCAAAAGGGACTCTGAAAATTTGATTGAATTAAGGATCTTGAGACAGGAAGACAGATTATCTGGGTAGCCAATCTAATCATAAAAGCTGTTAAAAGTAAAAGAGAGAGGCAGATGAGAGAGTCAAAGAAGAAGGTGTGACAATGAAAGTAGGGGTTAAATTCAGAGAGAAGTTTGAAGATATTACACTGATGTCTTTCAAGATGGAAGAAGAGGACAGACCAAGTACTGCAGGAAAACTCTAGAATCTAAAAAAAAAGCAAGGAAATGGATTCTCCCCTATAGCCTCCATAAGGGACGTAGTTCTGCTAACACCTTGAATTTAATCCAGTAGAACCTATTTCAGACTTGTCTGACAAAATTCTTTTTTTTTTAAGAGAATTTTATTGTATTGTATTGTATCTTTTATAATGGATTCTTTTTAATTAATTTATTTTTTTATTTATTTTATCTTTGGCTGCGTTGGGTTTTCATTGCTGCTGCAAGGGCTTTCTCTGGTTGCGGTCAGCAGGGGCTACTCTTTGTTGCGGTGTACAGGCTTCTCCTTGCAGTGACTTCTCTTGTTGCGGAGCATGGGCTCTATGCATGTGGGCTTCAGTAACTGTGGCACATGAGCTCAGTAGTAGTGGCACACAGGTTTAGTTGCGCCATGGCATGTGGGATCTTCCCAGACTAGGGCTCAAACCTGTGTGCCCTGCATTGGCAAGCGGATTCTTAACCACTGCGCCACCAGGGAAGCCTCAAAATTCTAAGATAATAAATTTGCATTCTTTTCAACCACTAAATTTGTGGCATTTGTTATAACATCAATAGGAAATTAATACATCTAACTAAATAAGAACCTGAACTATTTGGGTTGTGGCAATATAGTAACTTGTGTGCTGTCTAGGAGGATAGAAAACATCTGTTTGGACTGTGTAAGTGAATACTGTGGAAATAAATGTACAATATGCTACTCTCCAGCTCAGCCAGAATATGAGAAGGTAAAGAATAGAACAGCATGATCCAACTTTGTAGCAAGCTTCAAATGCATGACAATAAGCTTACAAAGTTAAAAGAAGACCCACTAAAAAACCCCATACATATACAATCAAATATTCTTTAGCAAGGGCACCAAGAATACAAAATGAGGAAAGAATAGTCTATTCAATAAATGGTATTGGGAAAATGGATAATCCATAAGCAAAAGAATAAAATTGGAACCATATTTTACACCATACACAAAAATCAACTTAAATGGATTAATGACTTAAATATAAGATATGAAACTGCAAAACCCCTAGAAGAAACCACAGGGGAAAGGACTCTTAACATTACCCTAGGCAATGATTTTTTGGATATGATACCAAAAGCACAAGCAACAAGAAGAAAAATCAACACGTGAAACTACATCAAACTTAAAAGCTTTTGAACAGCAAATGAAACAATAAACAAAATTAAAAGGCAACCAAGAAAACCTACAGAATGAGAGAAAATTTTTGCAAACAAAACATCAGATAAGGGGTTAATATATATAAAATACATAAAGAACTCAGTCCACTTAATAACAAAAAATGATTAAAATGAGAGGCAGAACTAAATGGACAGTTTTCAAACTGGACATCAAAATGGCCAACAGGCATATGAAAAGATGCTCAATATCACTAATCATCAGGAAAATGCAAATCAAAACCACAATGAGATATCACCTCACACCTGTTAAAAATGACTATCACCAAGAAGACAAGACACAACAGGTGCCAGCTTATACATTGCTGATGGGAATGAAAATTGGTCCAACTACTATGGAATACAATATGGAGGTTCCTCAAAAAATTAAAAATAGATCAACCATACAATCCAGCAATTCCACTTCTGGATATATACCCAAAGGAAATGAAAACAGGACTTCGGTAAGATATATGCATTCCTATATTTACTGCAGCCTTATTCACATTAGCTAAAATATGGAAACAACTCAAATGCCCAGCAACAAATGAGTGGATAAAAAATATGTGTGACATATATGCAATAGAATATTATTTAGTTATGAGAAAGGAGGATATCCTGTCATTTGCAACAACATGAATGAACCATGACGCATTATGCTAAGCAAAGATGAGTCAGACAAAGACAAGTACTGTATGATATCACTTACACATGGAATCTAAAAAAGTCAAACCTGTTTTAAAAAAAACAGTAAAATGCTGGTTACCAGGGAGATGGTGGGTGGATAAGATTTATGGTGTTTAAGGGTACAGACTTGTAACAAGTAGTAAATAACCATAGAGATCTAATGCACAGTACAATGAATACAGGCAATAATATTGTACTGTAATTACATAATGTGATAAATATCACTATATCATATTACAATATATAAATGTCTCAAAGTAATACACTGTATATCTTAAGTACACACAATGTTACATGTCAAATTTATTCAATAAAATTTGTTTTAAAAAGACAACATATAGAATGGGAGAAAATATTTGCAAACTGTATGTTTGACAAGGGGTTAATACCCAAAATACGTAAAGAACTTCTACAAGTCAAGCACAAAAAATTAATAACTCTTTAAAAAATGAGAAAAGAACCTAAATAGACATTTCTCCAAAGAAGCCATACAAATGGCCAACAGGCATATGAAAAGATGCTCAGCATCAGTAATCATCAGGGAAATGCAAATCAAAACCACAATGAGATATCACTTCACACTTGTTAGGATGGCTATTATTTTTTCAAAAAAAGAGGTAAAAAATGTTGACAAGAACATGGAGAAAACAGAATTTTTGGGTTACTGTTGGCAGGAATGTAAATTGGTGCAGCCATTATGGAAAACAGTATGGAGTTTCCTCAAAGAATTCAAACTACAAGTACCATATGATCCAAGAATCCCTCTTCTGAGTCTTTATCCAAAGAAATTGAAATTAAGACTTCGAAGAGATATCTGTTCAACTGCAGCAATATTCTCAATAGCCAAATATGAGAACAACCTAAAGTTCCATCAACAAATGAATGTATAAAGAAAAAAATATATCTATCTCTATATAGATATATATAAAATATGTATTATATATGTATATATTATATATAAATACATACACACCCCCTACACAGACACA
Source organism: Hippopotamus amphibius kiboko (assembly GCF_030028045.1). NCBI lineage: Eukaryota > Metazoa > Chordata > Mammalia > Artiodactyla > Hippopotamidae > Hippopotamus > Hippopotamus amphibius. The sequence goes on along the minus strand of NC_080187.1, from coordinate 175,559,748 downwards.
CACACACACACATTTCATTTAGCTTTTAAAATGAAGAAAATCCTGCCATTTGGACAGCATGGATGAGCCTGGAGGATATTTCTCTTAGGGAAAGAAAAAGACAAATACTACATGATCTCATATACATGTGGAATCTAAAGTAGCCAAACTCATAGAAGCAGAGAGTAGAATGGTGATTTCCAGGAGCCTGAAGGAGATGGAAGTGGGGAGGTATTGGTAAAAGGGAACAAAGTTTCATGTATGTAAGAAAAAAGTTCTGGAGAGCTACTGTACAATATAGTGCCTATAGCTAACAATACTGTATAGTATACTTAAAATTTTCTAAGAGGGTAGGTATTTTTGCCAATAATAATAATAATAATAATAATAATGGAGGTGGAAACTTTGGGAAGTTATAAGCATGTTAATGGACTTGGAGGTAATGATTTCATGGGTGTACACTTATCCCCAAAATCATTGTTATATACATTCAATATATACAGCTTTTGCATGTCAAACATACCACAAAGAAGGTGGATTTTTTTAAAGACATATATAGGGCAAATCTACTCAGCAACTCAGAGAAAAATTCAATTAAAAAATGCGATTTTGCCCATAAAAATTCTGATTGTACTCATAAAAAAATTTTAGTGTAAATGCAGTCTCAAATGATTAATGATGAAAATTCTCAGCAAGGTTCAATGCATGAATATTTCCAGAAGTACAAGAAACTCCTCTTAAAAAGCTAAAAGTTGGCCTGGAGAAGGAGAGGAAATGGGGGGTGGGGGGGAAGGAGGGAAGAGAAAGAAAGAAAAAGAAAGGAAGGAAGGAAGGAAGGAAGGAAGGAAGGAAGGAAGGAAGGAAGGAGGAAGGAAGGAAGGAAGGAAGGAAGGAAGGAAGGAAGGAAAGAAAGAAAGAAAGAAAGAAAGAAAGAAAGAAAGAAAGAAAGAAAGAAAGAAAGGGAGAGAGAGAGAAAAAGGAAGGAAGGAAGGAAGGAAGGAAGGAAGGAAGGAAGGAAGGAAGGAAGAAAAAGAAAGAAAGAAAGAAAGAAGAAAGAAGAGGAAGGAAGGAAGGAAGGAAAGAGTGGGGGGAGGGAGGGAGAAAGAGAAATAAAGAGGGACAGGGAAGAAGAGAGAGAATGAGAAAGGAAAGAAGGCAGACAGAGAAGGGGGCAGGGAAGAGGAAGGGAGAAGAAAGAAAGAAGAAAAGGAGGAAGGGAAGAAGATTTAGTCAAACCAACCATAATGGGATTTATGGTCAATTATGGGATTTATTTACCAGAAAATGGTGATGGGTAACCCAATAGCAGAAGGGAACATGAAAAAAAACAGTGGCATCATTCTGTAGTTGTTGATAGTATTGAACTAACCAGTGGTACAGACATTCTAGGAAGAAGGTCTATAATAACTTGATGGAATTTAAAAAAATGGTACTGATGAACCCAGGGACAGGGCAAGAATAAAGATGCAGATGTAGAAGAACGGACTTGAGGACATGGGGTGGTGGGGGAGAAGAGAAAGCTGGGAGCGAGTGAGAGAATAACATTGACATATATACACTACCAAAGGTAAAGTAGATAGCGGGTGGGAAGCTGCTGTATAACACAGGGAGATCAACTCAACGATGGGTGATGTCTTCGAAGGCTGGGAGGGAGTTGCGGGAGGGAGGGGATATGGGGATATATGTATAAATACAGTTGATTCACTTTGGTGTACCTCAAAAACTGGCACAACAGTGTAAAGCAATTATATTCCAACAAAGAGCTTAAAAAAAAAACTTGAAAGTTTATCCGAAATTAATTGACTTGGTTGCAGAATGAGGTAAACTCTCCCACACATAATCTACAACAAAATGGTTCTGTACGTCAGACATCTCTGCCACTGAGCAGTACAGCAGTCATTCTGGCTCTCTCAGAGAAGTGGCAGCAGTATTCTGCTCACAAGCGGAGAGTGTCAGCCAAGCTGTGTCCTCAGTGGTATATTATCTTCTGAAACTGCTCTTATAAGAAAGCTTATTGCTGATAACCAATTCAGAGAAAAAAAGAATCAGTGACTGGTCACATAAATCCATTTTTCCTTTACCTGGAAAATCTATATGCATGCTCCATCTCCCACAGTAGAAAGTCCTGACTGCAGATGGATGGTGTTTCAATGACAGTACTCTTAAAAGGAATCATTATAGTAAATAGCATCCACCTGACAAAATCAATATTTAAATCATTAAAAAGCTTAATTGGGGAAAAAAAATTTAATTGGTTGTTTGAAACTTGAAAAAATTTGCTTATCTAAAGTGTTATAAGTAGTGGTTAGGCTATAATATACTAGACCCTAGGTCCTTGCTGGTCTCCCCAAAAGTAAATCCTGAGACAAAGATTCCATTTGGGTAATGAAAGGAATACTGACAGAGAAAAGGCAAACAAAGAAGGGAAGTCTTCCAACCAAGGGTGAATTGTCAAGCCAGCTATTACTGGAGGTACATGGAGCCAATCCCTGCGGATAATCCCAAGGTAGTAAACTAGACATCCCAGACTAATCCCAATATAAGGGCAAGGGAGCTGGGATATTGATATATCAATAGCCTTCTGTCCATAGTGGAGGGTTTCTGAAGAGTGTGGAGGTAATTACTTTCCCAGCACTTCTGGCCTGGAAGAATGAACAACGGAGAGCCAAAGCAGCTTTTCCAGTAAAAAAAAAAATTGTAATTAACTTAAAAAAAAATTTTTTTTAAACCATTAAGCAAACATACACAGAAACTGGCAGTCGGCAGTTGCACTGAACTGGAAGGAAGAAGGAAAAACAGAGGGGATATTCAGCAGGACCTAATGACCTCTGTTACATTGTACTGATACCACCTTCAAGAAATCTGTGAGAAAACATTTGAGCTGAGGGGAACAATGCAGGAGAGGCTAACAAAAAAAAAAATAGGACAGCAAAGAGGACACTTCACCACTTAGCCCTCTACCTCTGCATGAGTAAATTAATCTCCTGGGATCCTCAGTCCACAGGGCTTAACTCTCCCACTGGTGGCCATCAACACAGAATGTTCTTGTCTGCTTTACGGAGTGTAAAATTATTCACCCAACAAAAATATATGATCTTCCACTGTGTGCTTAAGCAACTTGATGTGACCAAGACACAAGGACTTCTGCAAGAAATGGTGGGGAAAACTGAAAATATATAATATAAAAAAAAACAACAATAGTAACAGTAACGATAGGCTAGGATGGCATTGCAAGGGTCTTTGTTTGCCAATTTTGAATCTCATGTTGTGGACAGAGGGAAACATCAAGGCTATTCAAACAAGGAAGTGAAATGAACTGATAAGTCTTTGAGATGAAACTCCTACACAAATTGGGAACAGAGAGACAAGAAATGAGTTGTGCAAGAAGACCTGGACCTCCATCAAGATGAGGAAGCCTTAGAGCCCAACTCTCTGATGCAAACCCTGAGGAGACCTATGGAACGACCTGTTCTGGCCTCTCTTGGATGTAACAAGTGTACCCTCAAGGCACCTGCGTGAGACTCACAGGGCCCAACCACAAATGAGAAAGGAAAAGATCTATAAAACAACCAGGGTGGCCCTGAGAGGGGACCAATTCCTGGGGTAACTGCACAGCCCTCTATGGCTGAGGTCACATTATACCTCCAGCACATCTCCTTTCTGGAGAATCAGAGGAGGCTCTGTTCCCAAAACCCATGACTCACAGCACTTACTAGAGGCCCAGTGAATAGCTTCCTACATCACAGCCACCACGCTCTGTGTTATTTTTATAGACCTTCCCTTGAACACCTGCTAGGCACTCTGAGTTGACTTATAGATTGACTGAATCTCATGCCATCCCTGAGAAATTTGGAGCTGGCAAAAGTAACACTTTCCACTCTACAGGGAGACAAGGGTATATGTATCAGAGACTCAGGAGAAGGCAGTCCACAGAGGAAGGGAATAACTAGTACCGAACAGCCTCCTAACACAGTCCTCCTTCTGGAAGTGGTAAATTGGTCCTCATGGATCCTCACTATCCTCACTACTACTGGAGGCTCTGCTTATAATCCCTCCATCCTCCAGAAAACACAGAAAGATCTTCACCATACTTCTACTCCTTTACTCTTGATGGTTTTTGTAGAGAGAACCAACTCCCCTTTTCAGGAAGACCAGACACTGTCAGAGAAACTTCAAGTCTGAATTGCCCTCTGGTCCATGAAAGGAGACAATATAGTGCTTAGAGGAGAAAATAAACATAAGAGAGTGAGAAAAACTGCTACCCTCTAAATAAGGCTTCCTTTTACTTTGCCTCAGCTATATACTATACAGCTAAAAATTCCTAAGCATTACACTGTGTCAGGCCCCAGAAAAGGTTCCATGTGTTTTCTCATTCAGAGTCCTCAATCCTTTGGTGAAAATGTGACTGTGCCCATTTTACAGCTGAAAGAACTGGAAAGAGCTTATATAATTGACTTGACAAAGTTTTCACAATTGGTAAAAGTATAAGTTGTGATTCAAACACTTGACTCCTTACTACAAATCCGTTGCTTTTCTACTATGCTTTAGCTGCCTACCACTTCTCAGAAATGAAATGAGAATGTTGCTCTTATTTTCAAGGGCTTTGCAGAAATGGGACAGGCGTGCCATCTCCTGTCCAGATCAAATGAAGCAGATGGGTGTGCTATTGTGAGAGCAGGCCAGTAACGCTTCCACCCCATTGTGCCTTCTTGAACTAGCCCTGGGGGAAAAGGTAAAATATCAGAGAAATGTCTTTCCTTCATCTTATATAATATAGCTGAGGACTTGGCTATTCTTGATTGGATTCATCCCAATCTTCCCAACACACAGTGGGGGTGAGCCTGTAGTTTATTTTGTTTGGCTTTGTTAATGAACCCAGTCCAAACATCCTGTATACACAACACACCTCTGACACCACTGTATGCATATTCCCACTCCCTCTGCCACAGCACTTTCTGCAGCTGATTTAGGGGAATCTTCCTGCCTCTCTGACAGCTCCAGCTTCCCCTCGTGCCCTGGCTACTCTGTATAGAGAAGGAAAGTAATAAAGGGTGAGTAACAAACAATATAATCTCGTCAGAAATATCTCTTTTTTCACCCACTGTCAGTTTAGTTAGGTTGACCATGAAATTGTGATGACACACAGAGAAACATTTTTCACACCTTTCTTATTTTCTAGGGCAGCTTTGTCAGACTCTCAAAGTAGGAGAACTGCCCTGAGAGGGAACTGACCAGGATCTTTCGGTTTCATGTAAAAGTGACAAACTATCCAACTGATTTTCTTACCTGAGAGACAGATGTAACTGCAGTATCACTTCTAGATCTTAAAGCCTTGATGTCATGTGTACTTGTGATATACTTGGAATAGGAGTAAACATGTTATAATGAAAAGATATTAAAAATCATATAACCCTACTCCCTTTTCATGTATCAAAAATGAAGCTATAGAGAACAGACTTGTAGCTGCCAAGTGGTGGTGAGGGAGAGGGATGGACTGGGTGTTTGGGGTTACTAGATGTAAACTATTACATTTAGAATGGATAAACAACATTTATCCTATTGTATAGCAAAGGAAATTATATCCAATCTCCTGGGATAAACCAAATGGAAAAGAACATAAAAAAAAGAATGTATATATGTGTATAACTGAGTCACTTTGCTGTACAGCAGAAATTAGCACAACATTGTAAATCAGCTATACTTCAATTAAAAATAGAGAAGTTAAAAATTTTAAAAATGAAGAAAATGAAGCTTATAGTCATTAGAAGATTCCACTAGAGCCACTAAGCAACTTTGTTATGATGCTGGACAGACAATTTCCACCCCATCCCCCCTCTCTCCTACTCTAACATCCACAGCTGGGGGACCATAATTATCTTTAGCAAGAGAGAGTAAACCACCTGGGGTGGGACATGCTCTTCCACACAGAACATTAGTTCCCGTTACTTCCTTTGAATGGATTCCTCTCAAGTCTGGGCCAACACTCTCATAGCTTCAGATCATTTGGAGCCTTTTCTTGTATAATTAACTTCCCAAAATTTCATCTCACAGACTTTGTGAAGCTCAAATGAAGTAACTGGTAAATATCTCTATATTATCTATCTATATTCTCTACATTGTTAACAGTGTAGACAATCATTTCTTAAAAAAAAATTTACAAAATACATACAGTCTTCCTCACATTGTGCTGAGCACTAGGAATTAAGAGTGACCATGAAGGACAACAAGAACAAAGGCCCTGAATCAGGAAAATACGTGGCTGTTTCTAGAAATTGAAAGAAGGCTAATGTTATATTACTGAAGTACTGTGTGGGGGAGGGAAGCCGTGCATGCATTAGTGTGTGTGTGTGTGTGTGTGTGTGTGTGTGTCTCTGTATGCATGTGTGTGTCTGTGTGTTTGTATGTGTGTGTTTGTATGTGTGTGTCATGTGTAAAGACAGAGACAGGCAAATCCTGATGACTTTGGAAACTCATTTTTGTAGTCTAGCTGAAAGCTGGCCCAACAGATCTGTCAGCTCACAAGAACAGGCTGATTCCAGCTGCCCTCTAGAGGTTTCCTCCCTTTTGTAATAAGATACTTGCTGGACCAAGGAGCTTCTACTGTCCCACAGTAAAATGAATGGTCTTTGCTTCCCTGTCGCTATAAATGCATAGAACAGGAGTCAGCAAATTATGGCCGATGGGCCAAATCTGGCATGCTGCCTGTTTTTGTATAGCCAGTAAGCTAAGAATTTTTTCATTTTTAATTTAAATTTAAAAAATCAATAGAAGAGGGACTTTTCCGGTGGCACAGTGGTTAAAAATCCGCCTGCCAATGCAGGGGACACAGGTTGGATCCCTGGTCCAGGAAGGTCTCACATGCCCCTGAGCAACTAAGCCTGTTGGCCACAACTACTGAGCCCACGCACCACAACTACTGAAGCCCGTGCACCTAGAGCCTGTGCTCCACAACAAGAGAAGCCACTGAAATGAGAAGCCTGTGCAGTGCAACGAAGCGTAGCCCCTGCTCACTGCAACTAGAGAAAGCTCACACACAGCAGCGAAGAGCCAACACAGCCAATAAATTAACGAATTGATTAATTTTTTAAAAAAGAACTAAATTAATCCTGAATTTGCTATGTCAAGTGGTGGACAAGCAAAATCAATAAAAGATTAACATTCTGCGATACATCAAAGTTATGTGAAATTCAAATTTCAGTGGACATAATGAAAGTTTTATTGAAATACAGCCATGTGCATTCATTTAGGTATTGTGTCTATGGCTACTTTCACACAACAGCAGAGGTGAGTAGTTGTAACAAAGACTATATGGCCTACCAGTCTAAAATATTTAAGAAAGTGCTTGCTGACCCCTAATATACAGCTTTACGGAAGTGTGTCCCTCTCTGTTGTAATGCTGACTAGTGTGGATATAGTCCAATACATGCACATCGCAGTGGGATCAGTAGAGCACAAGAGGTGGAATATACCTGCTACCCCCGTGTTTGTTGAACCCTATTTTATATTTGTAGTTTTTATGTTAGTAGAGGGTGTATATATCTCCCTTACACAAAGAGTGTGTGTTTCTGTGTGTATGCATGTGCATGAGAGACACAGAGAAAGTGTGTTTCACTAACAGAATCATGAGAAGAGTTTGGAGATATTAAGAGGAGTCAAATCAAGGACCCCAGTTTGAAAATGTTTTTATCCTAAGTGCATTGGGAAGCTATTTGAAGTTTGTGTGAAGGGAGGGGATTGATCTGATTTTCTTTTTTTAAAGACTCACTCTGGCCATAGTATGGATAATACACTGTGGAGAGGCAAGGGTGCAAAATAGGAAACCCAGTTAGGACAGTATTACAGTGGTCCAGGGGAGAAAAGATGCTGGTTTGAACTAGAGAGAGGTGAGTGAACATGAGACTTATTTCAGAGACAAACTAACAGAAATTGCTGATGAATTAAATGTGAGGGTAAAGGAAAGGGAGGAAATACTACCCTGAAATAAGTTCCACCAATAAATAAATAGATGATTGATAGATAGATGATAGATAGATAGATAGATAGGTAGATAGATAGATGATAGATAAACGGTTCTTAAATATTTAATCTAAAGGGTCAATTATTAGGTCAAACAGATGCTTACCCCTAAATGAAATTTCAGGAACACCAGCAGAACAACTCTAGTCAAAAACACCTAGTCATTATCAGTAACAATTGTTTTTATTTTTTATTTTTGCTGTTCATTTTTTTTAAAGCTCTTTATTGGAATATAATTGCTTTACACTGTTGTGCCAGTTTTTGCTGTACAACAAACTGAATCAGCTGTATTTATACATATATCCCTATATCCCCTCCCTCCTGTGACTCTCTCCCACCCTCCCTATCCCAGCCCTCTAAGTTGTCACCCATTATGGAGTTGATCTCCCTCTGTTATGCAGCAGCTTCCCACTAGCTATCTATTTTACATTTGGTAGTGTATATATGTCAATGCTACACTCTCACTTCGTTCCAGCTTCCCCTTCCCACCACACACACCCCGTGTCCTCAAGTCTGTTCTCTACATCTGCATCTTTATTCTTGCCCTGTCACTGGGGTCATCAGTACCACTTTTTTAGATTCTATATATATGAGTTAGCATACAGTTATTTGTTTTTCTCTTTCTGGCTTACTTTGCTCTGTATGACAGTCTCTAAGTCCATCCACCTCACTACAAATAACTCAATTCCATTTCTTTTTATGGCTGAGTAATATTCCATTGTATATATGTGCCACATCTTCTTTATCCATTCATCTGTTGATGGGCATTTAGGTTGTTTCCATGTCCTGGCTATTGTAAATAGAACAATTGTTTTTAATTGATCAAAATAAAGTTACCTTCCTCTGAATTAGTACTAGACTTAGAGACAATCTTTTTTAGAAACCATAAAGGACCTTTATACATAGCAGAAGTATTCTTTTGTGTCCCTATTTTTATTCATTACCAATCAAAGGGCTCATGACTGTAACATAACTTTGAAAACATACTACAAAAGCCAGGGTATGCTGCAAAAAAGGATAAATGCTTAACATCATTGGCCATAAGTGAAGCTGGTACAATGACTTTTAAAAAAATGTTACACTCTTCTGCTGTCTGCCTTCAACTCCCCTTTATAAAAAATAAATATGGGGTCTCAGAAATTTACTAGGCCTCTAGAAAAATGAGTTTTAAAGCTAAAGAGAAAAAGATTTATAGCAAATGGAACTGCATGGTGCAAGTACCAGAACCTAGCCCGCTCTCCCCTCACCAAGAACAGAGTCCATTAAATCCTATTCCAGACAAGTTATATACTTTAAAAGACAGATCTGTGGAGATTTTATTAGTCCCAAGCATCCATCATGTAATGGGAATCAGGGAATCCTGCATTTAAATGACCCAGAAAAAATTTAAAAAGAATATGTATTGTGTTATAATCACTCCCGCAGTCTCCTCACCCTCCCCAACCAACACAGTTGTGTTCCTCCTCCAGCACAACTCTCTCAGCACCACATCTTTACTTGAGAAGAGGTGGCAGCTTGGTGCTGCCACCTTTAGCTCTTCATCCTAGGGGTTTCTCAGAACTTGAATATTCCTGGTAGGAAATTATTAGACTCCCTGACTCCTTGGGCCAAACTTCAAAAAGCAAAATATGGATTTCCAATAGAAGTCAGGGTGGGGAACACAGACTTTCTTTATCTGCTCATTTATACATTTTCTTACAGGGTTCTAATTCATTCCAAGGTCAATGTGCAAGATTGTTTAACAAAGGTATTCTAACTCATTGAGCACAAAAGAAAGGCATTTTGCAGATATTCAACCTTTAAAAGCCACTGTGCCTTGAGATGCTGCCAAGAAGTTACTGCAGGATTGAGCAAAATTTCAGTTTTCAATCCCTACAAATTCACTATTTAGAATTCCATGTTACCAGTTATATCCATAGTTCATACCATTGGAATAGAAGTATATCTATAACTGGAAAAATTCATATCTCTTTTCCAGGTAAGTAAAGATCTGTTTCAACATTGTCTGTTAATAATTCTTTCACATTGTTCTACTATGAATGGCTAGGATTGCTATTTTAACACAAAAGAAAATAAGTTTAATTTCCACTACTTGATCTGATTGTTTTACACGATTGGTGTATAATATTATTAAATTAATAAGTTCATCATTTAGTTTGAAATGAAGCCAGTTTCAAAAGTCACATAAAAGAAGTAATTCAAAAAGTTCTGTGAATTCATGTTTCATAGCTACATACTTTGAATCAGTTTCTGTTTTTATTTTTTTCTTTTTTTTTCTCATTCAAGAATTTAGGGTCACTATAAATTATCATGATAATCATTTTTCTATATGTAAACAGGAGACATGAAGATGATAGATGCAGATATGATTCTGTATTTATCAAAATAAACCCTGAAATCAGTATAAACTCTAAGTTGCATTTAAAGAAAGAAGATTCAAATTTGCTCAACATGAAAATGGAAAATAACAGCTTACATAATTAAAAAGTCCAGGAATGGGTATCTGGCTTCAAGCTTAGGTGTTCATTGATGTCTCTCTCCCAATTCTCTTTCTTGGAATCTCTCCCAAGACTCACAGAATTTTATTTATTTAATGTTTTAGAGTCAGCTATGATTGTTTATTATTAGATACTAAGATTTTCATGTTTTCTCATGTGAAACATTCCTCTAGTTGACTTACTTTCTGCCACAACTGCAATTATATTGCCTCTTCAGAAAGTGGAAGAAATTCCTTTCTGTGAGACTAGATAGATAGGTAGGCAGGTAGGTAAGTAGGTAGGTAGGCCCACAGATAGACAGACAGACACATAAATAGACAGACAGATTCTCTATTAAGTATAAAGTCTAATGTAATCTTCAAGCACCTCTACAACACTTTCCTTCAAGAGCTTATCAATTCTGATCAAATATTTTCTTGTTCCACAGTGAAAGCGTAAATAAGATAAAGAAGCATCCCAGGCCAAAATTTCAGTAAAAGAATAAAAGTAGCTATTGACATATAAGTCCCTGTTTACTTTCCCAAGATGGTTTAAATATAAATCTGGGTCCTCATATCTCTATATAAACTCATTTGATAGTTGCTGGTCCTTTCGCAGCTCACAGACACATGAAAATCTCCAACACCCCCAACAACTCCAGCATCATCAATGGCTTCATCCTCCTGGGCTTCCCTTGCTCCAGGGAGGGACAGATACTCCTCTTTGTGCTCTTCTCTGCTGTCTACCTCCTGACCCTCATGGCCAATGGTTCTATCATCTGTGCTGTGTGCTGGGATCAGAGACTCCACACCCCCATGTACATCCTGCTCGCCAACTTCTCCTTCCTGGAGATCTGGTATGTCACCTCCACCGTCCCCAACATGTTGGCCAACTTCCTCTCTGACAACAAGGTCATCTCCTTCTCTGGGTGCTTTCTCCAGTTCTACTTTTTCTTCTCCTTGGGTTCTACAGAAAGCTTTTTCTTGGCTATTATGGCATTGGATCGATACCTTGCCATCTGCCGGCCTCTACATTACCCCACACTCATGACTGGATGTCTCTGCACCAATCTCGTGATCAGCTGCTGGGTACTTGGTTTCCTCTGGTTCTTGATTCCCATCATCATCATCTCCCAGATGTCCTTCTGCGGATCCAGGATCATTGACCACTTCCTGTGTGACCCAGGTCCTCTTCTAGCACTCACTTGCAAAAAAGCTCCTATGATAAAGCTTGTGTTCTCCACTTTAAGTCCTGTTCCCCTCATCATTCTCTTTCTCTTCATCATGGGGTCCTATGCTCTGGTCATAAAAGCTGTGTTGAAAGTCCCTTCAGCAGCTGGACGAAGGAAGGCTTTCTCCACCTGTGGGTCTCATCTGGCTGTGGTTTTGTTGTTCAGTGGCTCATTACTGGTTATGTATGGGGGCCCAACTTCTGAGCATGGTGCTGGAATACAGAAGATTGTGACTCTGTTTTATTCTGTTGTGACCCCACTTCTTAACCCTCTGATATATAGTTTTAGGAACAAAGATATGAAAAAGGCCCTGCAGAAATTTCTGTGACTATAAAAATTGTCCATCAAAAAGGAGGACACTCTTGAGGAATAAGAGTCCCAAATTGTATTTAACTCATTCACAGAAATTGTATTTAACTCATTTTCAGGTTTAAAAAATGGTTTTATTCAGATAATTTTTCATCCTAGTATTGACCAAAATTTCAGTCACCCATGAACATGTATCTATTGCTTATTTCTTCTCTTGGTTCTTGATCATTTGCCTTGTTTCTAATATGCCTCATTTTTTATTGAATGCTGAACATTATATTTAAAAAATTTAAAAACAAAGTTTTCTTTTAGTGGCAGATAGAGTAAGGCCGATCACTTTGATCTCATTTAAGGAGTATTTTCAGATGTTAAAAAAAATAGTCTAAAATAGTTTTGCTGTATTTCTGGGATGTGACCCTTACACAGGAACATGACCTTCCGGAGATCTCAGCTGCGAGCTTGAACTGTTTTCAGGATATCTCCACCTTAGCGAGCCTGACATCCAATTCCTGTACTCTTAGAAACCCATGACTCCTAAAACCTCTGCTCAGCTCTTTAGACTCCCAGCTCTTTTGCTTCCTGCTAGATTTTTTGAAATCTTGCCCTGCACATGAATGACTGAGAAATCCAAAAATGCCTTGAAAGGAGACTACATCATATTTTGAGCCTCACTTCTCTGTGGTCCTCCTTTCTCCAGTATTTTTTCTCAAACCCCAGCTGCTTTGGCAGCCATAAACACCAAATCCTTTATCTCCTCAGTTCAGTGAAACTACTGCTCTCTGCTGAGACTTCATTCTTCCTTCCCCCTGTTCTTTCTCACACGCTTCCATGTCCCCATCTTTCCCCCAACAAAGCGATTGTCATTGTCCTCAGGAAAAAACACTCAAGGTGAACGTGGAACCCATCTCCTTGTTCTTCCCTTCTTAGAATTGCAGGCCCTGAAGTCTTGCCTGTGTTGATTGCTCTCCAGTGCCTTCAAATTCTTGTTTTATGTATTTTGTCCAGATTTTATAGTTACTTTTGGTAGAAGGATTACTTTAATACAAGCTGCTTAGTCATGACCATAAGCAGAAATTCTTTTCTAGTCTATCTAAATTCCATACTTCTCCCTCGCTTTCAGTAAATGATCTTGTAGCATAATCATGCAAAAGCCCACAAATCAGAGACAAGTGAATATAGGGACTGGTATAAATGCAAATCTGGGATGTAGACCTCATTTTTTTTCACTACAAGCAGCTCCAGATTCCTGAGGATTGCACCCTGCAAATAAGGTGGGCAGGAAGAAGGGGGCTGTTGCTTTCAATAAAACAAGAAAACCAGGACCCCAGAGAACAAATTAAGGCCCAATTTTTTTAACTGGGAAGTATTCAGAAATTACAGATTAGTAAAAATATTTACTCAGGATTTGTATTAGCAACTTGGGCCAGCTCTCCTTGAAGTACCTTCTAGACCATGAATGAAAAGTCATCCTATTATTGAACTGTCTTTACTAATTCAGCCACCCAATTCTGCAGATGAAGAAAATGAGGATTGGGTATCAGGAGTGAATTTCTGAGGATAATATTTTAATGGTAAAAAACAAAAATGTCCTACCACTCTTCCACCTGCTTAAGATGCTTTTTTTTTTTTTACTAATTAATCCTATATTTTTAACTTTAGAACTTCTCAATTATTTCCCCTTCAATAATTCTCAATGATTTGCCAATTATACACTGTTCCCTATACACAAAGTTCTGTAAATAGTAAGAGAACAGAAAAACATCCCAATAGGAAAATTAAGCAAAAAGATATAAACAAATAACATTCAGAAAAGATTCTTAAACATGTAGAAAGATCATAATTCATTCATAAAAAGATAAAGACAGAATAAGCCTATAATTGTATCTTATGTTTAACCATAGGAGTAACAAAGATCAAGAAGTTTGATAACACACTATGTGGTTGAGGATGGTGAAATGAGTTCTCTCATACTTAGTCGGTGGGAGTATAAGTTTTATACTCTATATATGACAATTAAGCAACTCCTATCAAAATTTAAAAGGCATATGCCCTGTAACCCAGCAACTCAACTTCTAAGGTACTTAGCCGATGGCTATTCTCACACATACAGGAAATCATGAAATACAAGAATATTCATTGTAGAATTGTTGTAATAGCAAAATGCTGAGAAAAATGTCAGTTCCCATTAATGGACGACCAGTTAAATAAGCTATGGTTCAGTCATACAGCAAAATACTATATCTTCAATTTCATAAAATATGAAGTAGCTCTATATGTGATGTTACGTAATTACTCCAAGGTATATTGTTGAGTGAAAAAAGTGAGCTACAGGGTGTAGCTACCTTTCATGTAACTGTACAGACTATCTCCTGAAGGAGATCCAGAAACTGATCACAGCGGTTGCTTCATGTAAGGAGAATTTGGTGTCTGAGGAACAACAGAGTAAAAGAGACTTATTTTCTTCATGCCCTCTTTTGAACTCTTTAAATTCTTTGCCACATGCTATATGATTTATATTTAAAATAAATAATAATACAATTGTCTATTTTTCTTATAAACTTATTTGTTTATTGGCTGTGTTGGGTCTTTGTTGCTGCACGTGGGCTTTCTCTAGTTGTCACAAGCGGGGGCTACTCTTTGTTGTGGTGTGCGGGCTCCTCATTGCCTGTGGGAAGACATTCGGGAACCTTTCTGAAACCTTGAAAATGTTAAAGTATGTGGGCCGAGCGATGGGATTCAGAATGTCCTGCTTGAGCAGTGGAGGAGCTGAGGGTGCGGGGCGTGGAGACTAATATCACCCTGTTTGGTCCTGAGGGATGGCTGGTTAGCCAAAGACGGGTAAGATTCCTCAAGGGAGGAACAACCTAAGACAGGCACAGTCGCAGAGAGGCCAACAGGGGTGGGGCACAGACCCCCAATATCTGAGAGAGGTCTCCTGCCCCCAGGGCTGTTTTGCTCTCCACCCCCAGCTCAAATCCACACCTGCTCAACTCGGACCCAGGAAGTAAACAAAGATAATTGCCTCAGTCATGTGAGGCCTTTGATTGTTTATGAGTGTAACCTGAGAATGTTAGCCGACGAACTCAATAAAAGCAACCTGGGATGAGTCAGCAGGGCTCTTGATCCGAGAGGTCTTGAGCCCCCCGTCCCACTTTTCTCTTCAGTCTGTGTCTGTGTCTTCTTCAAGCTTGCGGCACCCGTCACTCACCTCAAGTCGCCGAGCTGGTCTCGGCAATTGCCGTGGCTTCTCTTGTTGTGGAGCACAGGCTCTCGGCATGTGGGCTTCAGTAGTTGCAGCACATGGGCTGAATAGTTGTGACTTGTGGGCCCTAGAGCGCAGGCTCAATAGTTGCGGCGCATGGGCTTAGTTGCTCCGCAGCATGTGGGATCTTCCTGGAGCAGGGATCAAACCCGTGTCCCCTTCATTGGCAGGCAGATTCTTAACCACTGCACCACCTAGGAAGGTCCTAATACAGTTGTCTTTAAACAAAGAATAACTTTCTGGAGGAATTTTTTCAACAAAAGAGACATCAGTGATTTAACAAATGAGGGAGCTTACACATCTGAAGCAGTGTCCTGGAGCAACACCCCACTGTGTGCGGTGCACAGCAGGCAAGACATAGTGACAGTCTTTGCTCTCTAGAGGAATTTTCTGAAAAATTATTCCCTCTCATAATTTTAGGGTTCCTTAGAAGCCTATTAATTTATAGAAAAGGATCCTAACAATCCCTTAACATTATTTCATTCATACTGTTTGCATTTTAGAGAAAAAACGGGAAATGTCTTTCTTCTCTTAGGGATTGTACAAATAAGAAAACAAACATACTGTGACAAGCTGTAACTAGTTTATCACATTTATATTTAGACATTCTCTACCTTATTGTTCAATTATATATTTTTATTGTTGCTGTTGAGTACCTATAATACCAGACATTGAGCCAGGAAATAAATTTGATACAAAAGGACATAAGACATTTTCTTTCCTCATAGGGCTCACAGTCTCATGGTAGAGATGTACAATAAAATTGCAAGGGTTTTTTTTTTTAATGAAATGATACAAATGCAGTGAGGAGAGAAAGACTAGATACTATAGAAGATCCGGAGAAGCAGCATGTGTGTAAGCATAGAAATGTGACATGTGAAAGAGGATTTAAACATAGCTAAATATAGGGCATTCCCTTTTTTGCAAGTGCACCTCAGGTTACAGAATAGAAGTGCTTCTAGAAACTCTTTGTTTCTAGCTACCATATAATTAACCACTCCTAGAGATTATTAAATTCCCCAAAACAAGTATGATAATAAAATATAATGTAAAGTCCAAAAGAAAATGCTATTTTAAAAATTTAAGTAAATTCAGGTTTTAGTAATAAAAAGCTGGGTTACTTCAGTTTACCATCCTGTTAAGAATAAAGAAATATACTAAATTTAAAAATAAATAAATAAAACTTTTCAAAATTACAATCTGAAGAGACAATAAGAATCTCCCAACAATTTTTTTATGAAAGTCAAAGTGGTGAGCACTAAAGTTATTCATATTTTGGGAGCACTTTGGGGACTTCCCTGGTGGCACAGTGGTTAAGAATCCACCTGCCATTGCACGGGACACGGGTTCTGTCTCTGGTCCAGGAAGATCCCACATGCCATGGAGCAAGTAAACCTGTGCACCACAACTACTGAGCATGCACTCTAGAGCCCGCAAGCCACAAGTATTGAGCCTGTGTGCCACAACTACTGAAGCCCATGCGCCTAGAGCTTGTGCTCTGCAACAGGAGAAGCCACCACAATGAGAAGCCCTGCGCTCTGCATCAAAGACCCAATGTAGCCAATAAATAAAAAGATAAATTTTAAAATAATAATTTTTTTAAAAGAGAGAGCAGTTGACTATAGATCAAATCCTTATTCTTCATGACAATGCCTGGCTGGAGAGACAGAGGTGGGAACTCAGAACTCATAGGAAGTCAGAGCCCACAGTGGTCTTTATCCTCAAGTAAATATGAACCAAAACTAAACCTAACACCACTCAGAAGGAAAACTGAAAATTAGCCATCCCTGGAAGTTTGTGGCTATGCTTCAGCTGTTGCTTTGATTTACACATACCATCTTCTCCAATCCCCAATATATTGCCTACAATATATTCTCCTCTTGTTTCAAAGGTATTTAATTTTTTACTGACTCTGCAATTTCCTTCCCTTTGCCTCTCATGGATGGACCCCACACAATCAAGCAGAATGTAAAAAACACCCTTAAACAACCAGTGGGACAAAGAAAAAAATCACAAGGAAAACTATTCTAAAAAAGTTTCTAAACAAATGAAAATAAAAGCACAACAGACAAAAGCATATGAAATGAAAATAAAGCAGTGTTAACAGAGAAATCTGTAACTGTAAAGTCTTACATTAAAACAGAAGAAAGATCAACAAGAGGATGTGAGAAGATATACAAATATGTGGAAACTAAATACACTTCTAAACAGTCACTGGGTCAAAGAAGAAGTCAAAAAAGAAATAAAAAATTATCTCAAAACAAAAATGAAAACAGAACATATCAAATATTATGGGATGCAGCAAAAGCAGTTCTGAAAGTTTATAGCAATAAATGCACATATTGCCGGGCGGGTGACATTCAGCCGGCCAGTCAGGGCGACGGACTTTCCGTCCTACAACCATGGCCCAGTTTGTCCGTAACCTCGCGGAGAAGGCCCTGGCGCTGGTCAACGCTGCTGTGACTTACTCGAAGCCCCTATTGGCGACATTTTGGCACTATGACAAGGTTGAGCTGATTCCTCCAGCCCTTGCTGAGATTCCTACAGCTATTCAGAGCTTGAAAAAAATTATCAATAGTGCTCAAACCGGCAGCTTCAAACAGCTTACAGTTAAGGAAGCTCTTCTGAATGGTTTGGTGGCCACTGAGGTGTGGATGTGGTTTTATGTTGGCAAGATTATAGGCAAGCATGGCATCATTGGCTATGATGTTTGAAGACCAGTCTTTAACATGTATTATATTTGCTTTATTATGTGGGTGTCCTTGGACCATGTGTGAGCAGACGGCTATTTGAATAAAATAAGACAATGTGTCAAAAAAATAAATAAATAAATGCACATATTAAGAAATTGGGGGGGGGGAGATGGCAGCGAAGTAGAAGGAGGTGGAATGCATACCTCTCCACAGATGCATCAGGAATACATCAAAAGATGCAATAATTCCCACAGAAAACCAGCTAAACACCAGCAGAAGACCTTGGACACCAGAAAGGACTGCAAACATCCCGACATAACTGGCGACCTCTGATGTCTGGATTATTTGACCAGAAGTCAAGTTGGAGACTCTGGGGAGGGAGCACTGAATCCAGGAGGCCAGACCACTAGAGACTCCTCAGCCACAGGGAAGATTAACTGAAGAGAATTCTCATGGAGCCCTCTATCAGAGTCTAAGAGCCGGCTTCACCCGACTGTCTGCAACTGTCAGTGCTGGATACCTCACACCAAACTACAAACAAGACAGGAACACAAACCCACCCATCAGCACACAGACTACATAAAGCCATTATACCTCTACAGAGTGAAGTAAGTCAGAAAGAGAAGGACAAATATTGTATGCTAACTCACATATACGGAATCTAAAAATGGTACTGATGAACTCAGTGACAAGAACAAGGAAGCAGATACAGAGAATGGACTGGAGAACTCGAGGTATGGGAGGGGGCGGGGGGTGAAGGGGAAACTGAGAAGAAGCGAGAGAGTAGCACAGACATATATATACTACCAACTGTAAAATAGTCAGTGGGAAGTTGTTGTATAACAAAGGGAGTCCAACTCGAGGATGGAAGATGCCTTAGAGGACTGGGGCAGGGAGGGTGGGGGGGACTTGAGGGGGGGGCGTCAAGGAAGGGAGGGAATATGGGGATATGTGTATAAAAACAGTTGATTGAACCTGGTGTACCCCCAAAAAAATAAAAATTAAAAAAAAAAAAACCCAAAACACTTAAGAAAATGAAAAAAAAAAAAAAAAAAAGCCATTATACCTCACAGATACCCTAAAACACACCACCTGACACAGCTCTGCTCATCAGAAAAGACTCAGATCCACACACCAGAAAGCAGGCACCAAACCCTCCCACCAGGAAGCCTACTCAAGACACTGGATCACCCCAGCACAGGGGGCAGAGAGCAGAAACAAGAGGAATTACTACTAGGCAGCATAGGGAAAGGAAACAGCAAATATTATAATTTAGACAAAATGAGAAAAAAAAACACCTTGCAGGCAAAGGAGCAAAATAAAAACCCACAAGACCAAGTAAATGCAGAGGAAATAGGAAAACTGCCTGAAAAAGAATACAGAGTAATGATAGTAAAAATGATCCAAAATATCAAAAACAAATTTAGAAACATTTAATAAGGACCTAGAAGAACTAAAGAACAAACAAACAATAATGAACAACACAATAACTGAAATTAAAAATACTCTAGATGGTATAAACAGCAGAATAACTGAGGCAGAAGAGTGAGTAGGTGAGTTGGAAGATAGAATGGGGGCAATAACTGCCACAGAGCAGGAAAGAGAAAAAAGAATAAAAAGAATGGAAGACAGTCTCAGAGACCTTGGTGACAACATTAAGCACACCAACATTCGAATCACAGGCATCCCAGAAGAAGAAGAAAACAAGAAAGGGTCTGAGAAAATATTTGAAGAGCTTATAATGGAAAACTTCCCCAACATGGGAAAGGAAATAATTAGTCAAGTCCAAGAAGCACAGAGAGTCCCATACAGAATAAACCCAAGGAGAAATACACCGAGGCACATATTAATCAAACCAATGAAAATTAAACACAAAGAAAAAATATTAAAAGCCGCAAGAGAAAAGCAATGAATAACATAAAAGGGAAAACCCATATGGATAACAGCTGATCTTTCGGCAGAAACTTCGGCAGGCCGGAAGGGAAAGGCAGGATATACTGAAAGTCCTGAAAGAGAAAAACCTACAGCCAAGAATACTCTACCCAGCAAGAATCTCATTGAGATTTGAGGGAGAAATCAAAAGCTTTCCAGACAAGCAAAAGTTAAGAGAATTCAGCACCACCAAACCACCCTTACAACAAGTGCTAAAGGAACTTTTCCAGGTAGGAAACAGAAGAGAAGGAAAACACCTCCAAAAAAAAACCCAAAACAATTAAGAAAATGGTAACAGGAACACACCTGTTAATAATCACCTTAAATGTAAATGGATTAAATGCTCCAACCAAAAGACACAGACTGGCTAAATGGATACAAAAACAAGACTCTTATATATGCTGCCTACAAGAAACCCAATTCAGATCAAGGGACACATAGACTGAAAGTAAAGGGATGGAAAAAGATATTCCATGCAAATGGAAGTCAAAAGAAAGCTGGAGTAGCAATACTCATATCAGACAAATTAGACTTTTAAGTAAAGACTATTACAAGAGACAAGGAAGGACACTACATACTGATCAAGGGATCCATCCAAGAAGAACATATAACAATTGTAAATATCTATGCACCCAACATAGGATCACCTCAATACAGAAGGCAAATGTTAACAGCCATAAAAGGGGAAATTGACAGTAATACAATAATAGTAGGAGACTTTAACACCCCACTTACACCAATGGACAGATCATCCATACAGAAAATAAATAAGGAAACACAAGCTTTAAATGACATATTAGACCATCTTGACTTAATTGCTATTTATAGGACATTCCATCCAAAAATGAGAGAATACACTTTCTTCTCAAATGCACGTGGAACATTCTCCAGGATAGATCACATTTGGTAACAGATCAAGCCTTGGTATATTCAAGAAAACTGAAATCATATCAAGCATCTTCTCTGACCACAATGCCACGAGACTAGGTATCAATTACATGAAAAAAAACTGTAAAAAATACAACCACATGGAGACTAAACAATATGTTATTAAACAATGAAGAAATCACTGAAGAAATGAAAAAGGAAATCAAAAAATACCTAGAAACAAATGACAATGAAAATACAGTGACCCAAAACCTATGGGATGCAGCAAAAGCAGTTCTAAGAGTGAAGTTTATAGCAATATAATCCTAACTCAAGAAACAAGAAAAATATCAAATAAACAACCTAACCTTACACCTAAAACAATTAAAGAAAGAACAACAACAAAAAAAAACCCCAAAGTGAGCAGAAGGAAAGAAATCATAAAGATCAGATTAGAAATAAATGAAAAAGAAATGAAGGAAACAATAGCAAAGATCAATAAAACTAAAAGCTGGTTGACAAGATAAATAAAATTGATAAGCTATTAGCCAAACTCATCAGGAAAAAAAAAGAAGATGCAAATCAACAGAATTAGAAATGAAAAAGAAGTAACAACTGACACTGCAGAAATACAAAAGATCATGAGAGACTACTACAAGCAGCTATATGCCAATAAATTGGATAACCTAGAAGAAATGGATAAATTCTTAGAAAAGTACCATCTTCCAAGAATGAACCAAGAAGAAATAGAAAATGTGAAAACACCAATTACAAGCATGGAAATTGAGACTGTGATTAAAAATCTCCCAACACACAAAAGCCCAGGACCAGATGACTTCACAGAAGAATTCTATCAAACATTTCAAGAAGAGCTAACACCTATCCTTCTCAAACTCTTCCAAAATATCGCTGAGGAAGGAACACTCCCAAACTCATTCTACGAGGCCACCATCACCCTGATACCAAAACCAGGCAAAGATGTCACAAAAAAGAACATTACAGGACAATATCACTGATGAATATAGATGCAAAAATCCTCAACAAAATACTAGCTAACAGAATCCAACAGCACACTAAAAAGATCATACACCATGATCAAGTGGGGTTTATCCCTGGAATGCAAGGATTCTTCAGATTATGGAAATCAATCAATGTGATACATCATATTAATAAATTGAAGGATAAAAACCATATGATCATCTCAATAGACGCATAAAAAGCTTTTGACAAAATTCAACATCCATTTATGATAAAAAAAAAAACTCTCCAGAAAATAGGCATAGAAGGAAATTACCTAAACACAGTAAGAACCATATATGACAAATCAAGAGCCAACGTCATTCTAAATGGTGAAAGACTGAAAGCATTCCCTCTAAAAACAGGAACAGGACAAGGGTGCCCACTCTCAACATTATTATTCAACATAGTTTTGGAAGTTTTAGCCACAGCAATCAGAGAAGAAAATGAAATAAAAGGAATCCAAATTGGAAAAGAAGTAAAATTATCACTCTTTGCAGATGACATGATATTATACATAGAAAACCCTAAAGATGCTACCAGAAAACCGTTAGCAGTAATCAATGACTTTAGTAAAGTAGCAGGATACAAAATTAACACACAGAAATCTCTTGCATTCTTATACACTAACAATGAAAGAGCAGAAAGAGAAATTAAGGAAACTCTTTCATTTACCACTTCAACAAAAAGAATAAAAAACCTAGGAATAAACCTGCCTAAGGAGGCAAAAGACCTGTATACAGAAAACTATAAGACACTGATGAAAGAAATCAAAGATGAAACAAACGGAGAGACATACCATGTCCTCGGATTGGAAGAATCAACATTGTGAAAATGACTATACTACCCAAAGCAATTTACAGATTCAATGCAATCCCTATCAAATTACCAATGGCATTTTTCACAGAACTAGAACAAGAAATCTTACAATTTGTATGGAAATGCGAAAGACCCTGAATAGCTAAAGCAATCTTGAGAAGGAAAGACGGAGTTGGTGGAATCAGTCTTCCTGACTTCAAACTATACTACAAGGCCATAGTGACCAAGACAGTATGGTACTGGCACAAAAATAGAAAGGTAGATCAATGGAACAGAATAGACAGCCCAGAGGTAAACCCACGCACGTATGGGCACCTTATCTTTGACAAAGGAGGCAAGAATATACAATGGAAAAAAGACAGCCTCTTCAATAAGTGGTGCTGGGAAAATTGGACAGCAACATGTAAAAGAATGAAGTTAGAACACTACCCAACACCATACACAAAAATAAACTCAAAATGGATTAAAGACCTAAATGGAAAGCCAGACACTATAAAACTCCTAGAGGAAAACATACGCAGAACACTCTATGACATAAATCAAAGCAAGATCATTTGTGACCTACCTCCTAGAATAATGGATATAAAATCAAGAATAAACAAATAGGACCTAATGAAACTTAAAAGCTTTTGCATAGCAAAAGAAACCATAAACAGGACAAG
This sequence comes from Hippopotamus amphibius kiboko, assembly GCF_030028045.1. Classification (NCBI taxonomy): domain Eukaryota; kingdom Metazoa; phylum Chordata; class Mammalia; order Artiodactyla; family Hippopotamidae; genus Hippopotamus; species Hippopotamus amphibius. The sequence goes on along the minus strand of NC_080187.1, from coordinate 175,536,484 downwards.
AAGACAATCCTCAGAATGGGAGAAAATATTTGCCAATGAAGCAACTGACAAAGGATTGATCTCCAAAATATACAAGCAGCTCATGAAGCTTAATACCAAAAAAGCAAATAACCCAATCCACACACGGGTGGAACACCTAAATAGACATTTCTCCAAAGAAGACATACAGATGGCCAACAAACACATGAAAAGATGCTCAACATCACTAAGCATTAGAGAAATGCAAGTCAAAGCCACAATGAGGTATCACCTCACACCAGTCAGAATGGCCACCATCAAAAAATCTAGAAACAGTAAATGCTGGAGAGGCTGTGGAGAAAAGGTAACCCTCCTATACTGTTAGTGGGAATGTAAGTTGGTACAGCCATGATGGAAAACAGTACGGCAGTTCCTTAAAAAACTAAAAATGAAACTACCATATGACCCAGCAATCCCACAACTGGGTGTATACCCAGAGAAAATCAGAATCCAAAAAGAAACATGTACCATATGTTCACTGCAGCACTATTTACAATAGCCAGGACATGGAAGCAACCTAAATGCCCATCAACAGATGAATGGATAAAGTAGATGTGGCACATATATACAATGGAATATTACTCAGCCATAAAAAGGAATGAAATTGAGTTATTTGTAATGAGGTGGATAGACCTAGAGACTGTCATACAGAGCAAAGTAAGCCAGAAAGAGATAAATGAATACCGTATGCTAATTCATATATATGAAATCTAAAAAAATAAAAAATGGTACTAATGAACCCAATGACAGATCAAGAACAAAGATGAAGATGTAGAGAACAGACTTGAGGACATGGGGTTGGGAGGGGGTGAAGGGGAAGCTGCGGCAAAGTGAGAGAGTAGCATTGACATATATGCACTACCAAATGTAAACTAGATAGCTAGTGGGAAGTTGCTGCATAACACAGGGAGATAAACTTGATGATGGGTGATGACTTGGAGGGCCAAGATAGGGTGGGTGGGAGGGAGTCGAGGGAGGGAGGGGACATGGGGATATATGTATACATACAGTTGATTCACTTTGGTGTACCTCAAAAACTGGCACAAAAGTGTAAAGCAATTATATTCCAATAAAGAATTTAAAAAAAAAAAAACAGAAAAGAAAAAGAAACATTACCACAGTGTTCATTGCAGCCCTATTTACAATAGTCAGGACATGGAAGCAACCTAAATGCCCATCAACAGGTGAATGGATAAAGAAGATGTGGCACATATATACAATGGAATATTACTCAGCTATAAAAAGGAATGAAAATGTGTTATTTGTAGTGAGATGGATGGACCTGGAGTCTGTTATACAGAGTGATGTAAGCCAGAAAGAGAAAAAAAAATACCATACGCTAACTCATATATAAGGAATCTAAAAAAAATGGTACTAATGAACCCAGTGACAGGGCAAGGATAAAGATGCAGATGTAGAGAATGGACTTGAGAACATGGGGTGAGGGGTGAAGGGGAAGCTGGGACGAAGTGAGAGAGTAGCATTGACATATATACACTACCAAATGTAAAACAGATAGCTAGCCGGAAGCTGCGGCATAACACAGGGAGATCAACTCAATGATGGGTGATGACTTAGAGGGCTGAGATAGGGAGGGTGGGAAGGAGTCACAGGAGGGAGGGGATATAGGGATATATGTATAAATACAGCTGACCTACTTTGTTGTACAGCAAAAACTGGCACAACAGTGTAAAGCAATTGTATTTCAATAAAGAGCTTAAAAAAAAACACATTATCTCTGCCTTCACTCTGGGAACCAATCTAACCTAAATTATACGAACATTATGGATAAGAAAAGGATGTTACACCAAGGAGTCTTGAGGGAGTCATAAACCAGCCTCAGAGGAGTCTGAAGACGTCACAATAATCTCTAAAATGAAACTTTAATTGCACCCTGTAGAGTCTCAACAATAGCCCCATCCCTTTCACTCACCTGCACCCCTTACTGAAATCTCCACATGAGGTTCATACCCCATTTCTTTCAGCTACCCTGAAGTAAAAGTAACCAACATATAAAACTCACCTGTTAAACTTTCTCTTATGGGTGAAACAAGTGAAAGATCTAGGTGCCTGGGGGTGATTAAGGTCTCTTATGTAGCTCTTAATGAAAATATCAGTATGTCAAATGAGGCCCACATCTCAATGACTGATTATAGGGCTGTGCTTCTTTTCACTGACTATCCTACTGCCCAATAGAAGTACCCTGTTGCTATAACTGTTTCTTTTGAGCACTTTAGGAAGGGAGGAAAGGGAGGATGCTCAGGGTCAGGCCCCTGGGTTTTGATTCCATGTAAAGGAAAAAGAAGCATCAGTGAGAAGATACAGACTCAGCATGTATTCCCAGCTTTGTCCACACTTAGCCCTATCATGAAGGGTAAGTAACTTTTCTCTCTGTCTAGGCATCGCTGTATTTTTTTCTAAGACATCTACAAATGGATGCTAGCTCCAATGGAATCACATTGTAATATTAATATTCTTTTGCAAACTTTTGTGGGTTTTATGTTTCTGGAAATGTAGTTTCACCCATTAGTAACATAATTTATATTATATGAAATGTTGACTCCAATGCCCAGCTACTCATCTCCCTCAGTTTAACAATCCCTGAAACTTTCTTGCTTAATGATTCACAAAAGAATGTCTCATTATTCAGAAATTTGATAAACTAATTTGGTATGAGAAGACTGTTTAGTGTTGTGCTCAGTAACTTATTTTCTACAGTGCCCCCAATTAAATATAACTTATTCCCACTTACTCTCATGCACATTATAGGTAATGTACAGCACTCCCTTTAATTATCTATTTTCTGCTTCTTGAATTATTAACATTATTATATTTTAATGTCTTCCTCCTTTATATCAGACCAAACTGTATGTTTTTAAGTGCCAGAACGTACAAGGAGGTCAGTAAAATAAATCTGAGCAGTCAAAGAGAGTTGCCTATAGCTTTGCTGTGTGATATATTGGAACTGAGTGACTTTTTAATCATTCAGGTTTTTAAATACTTATGCTAAAAAAATTATCCTAGCTACTTTGTAATCATATTTGTTGGTAGTGCTATTATTAACAACAACAGCTATGAATTTTTTCAGGTCCTAGTATATTCCAAGAACTGTACCTGGCATATATATTCAACAGTATTTTCACAGGAGCTCTGAAAAATAGGTGTTAACGTGCCCAAGAACATGCAGTATGTCATACACTATTTGAGCCCAAATCAATGTAACGTTGTCATGTATTTTCCTTTAAGCATAGTGATGTAACAGGACTACTGAGTTAAGTATTACTGGATTTAGTCAATCAGTTGTGGACCTGACCCACCTGTGGTTTGTCACCACACAGACTGCAGAGTGGGTATTCTCTTTCTTCTTTACCAATCAATCCATGTGAGGATCCTTTTTTCTCCTAAAATGACGTTCTTGGTCCTTCCAAAAGAGGCCCATTTTTCTTTTTGATTAAATATGGAGCTGCTTCACTCTGCTGCTGAACCATCCAAACAAATAAAGCATTCAAACTGATTTCCTATGTGTACAGCACAGATCTGAACCACATTTGGGAGGGAAAATCAACAGGATTTGGTGATTGATTGCAATAGGAGGTCACAGAATTAGAAAGTGCCTTGAGTGATTCGAGTTTCTGGCTTTAGCAAATACTAAACGGATTAGTGAATGGAGAGTATGTAGTTCCATTCACCAAGATGTAAACACTAAAGAGGAAGGAAAAGATGAAATAAGGAGAAGTACTGATCAACTATACTCCAATAAAAAAATTAATTTAAAAAAAAAGAAAGGAGTTGCAGGAGGGAGGGGATATGGGGATATACATATAAATACAGCTGATTCACTTTGTTGTACAGCAAAAACTGGCACAACAGCATAAAGCAATTATATTCCAATAAAGAGCTTTAAAAAAAAAAAGAAAAAAAAGAAAAGTACTGAATAGAATTGTGATAATAGTCCTGAAAATATAAGAGCGTAAATAACTAGGCAGGCTTATGTTTGGAATGGACACCCACACATGACAGGAATATGAGGCAAGCTGGAATTAGTAGACCATAGATTTGCTATAAATTTGGTCAGTCACATAAGACTCTGACCAATGATGTTCAGATTAGAGGCTCAGTGATGGTGATGTTCATAAATTCGATAGATTAGCTTTTCAGGGACAGATCAATGAGTTTGAAATTCATTCAACCATTAATTCATTGAGCAAGTGCCTACTAAGCACCAGAAACTCAGTCAACTGAGAATGTAAGGATAAATTTAACGTCATTTATGAATTACAAATGTTTTCAGTCTAGAGGAAACACATAAACACATGATTTAGTCATTATGGCACATGCTCTAGTAGGGATATGCATAAGATGCTATGGAAATATTAAACAGGGGTTTTTCTTATATATTAGGGTTTTGTTTTGCTGACTTCAGTAAATGATAGGTATCAAAGGAAATCTAAAAATCTTCATCATCAAAAACTAGGACACAATACATTGATTAGTCTAATTATTAAATTTTTAATCATTATAACCTCACTTTATGAGTTAAGTATATTAAGATTATGTTCAAGAATATTAATTAGAGGGACTTCCTAGGTGGTGCAGTGGTTAAGAATCTGCCTGCCAATGCAGGGGACACGGGTTCAATCCCTGCTCCAGGAAGATCCCACTTGCCACGGAGCAACTAAGCCCATGTGCCACAACTACTGAGCCCATGTGCCACAACTACTGAAGCCCGTGCACTTAGAGCCAGTGCTCTGCAACAAGAGAAGCCACCACAGTGAGGAGCTGTGCACCACAACAAAGAGTAGGCCCCACTCGCCACAACTAGAGAAAGCCTGTGTGCAGCAATGAAGACCCAACACAGCCAATAAATAAATAAATAAATAAATTTAAAAAAAGAATATTAAAGTACTTATTATAATACCAAGCACAGATAACAATCAAAACCTATCACTATGGAGCTGATTAAATCTATAGAAAACAATGCAGCCACTGAACGATGATGTAGAGTTATATATATATTTTTTTAATTTATTTATTTATTTTTTTGGGGGGGGGGTACACCAGGTTCAATCATCTGTTTTTATACTCATATCCCCGTATTAGAGTTATATTTTGACATGGAAAAAAAATTAAAATATATTCAGTTAAAAAACAGCTTATACAAGTACCCACCAACAGATAATCGGTTTAAAAAGGTACAATATGTATATATATATAGATAGACACATGTATATAATGGACTATAACTCAGCCATAAAAATGAATGAGATATTGCCATTTGCAGCAATGTGAATGGACCTAAAGAATATTATGCTTAGTGAAATGTCAGACAGAGAAATACAAATACTATATGTATTTGTAACCATATGTTGGAATCAAAAATAATGCAAATGAATCTATATACAAAACAGAAACAGATGCACACACATAGAAAACAAATTTATGGTTACCAAGGGGGTTGGGGAGGAGGGACAAATTAGAGGTATGGAATTAACAGATACAAAACAACTATACACAAAATAGATAAGCAACAAGGACTTACTGTATAGCACAGTAATATCTTGTAATAACCTATAATGGAATATAATCCACAAAAAAAAACTGAATCACTATGCTGTACACCTGAAACTAACACCATATGTAAATCAACTATACTTCAATAATAAACAGGTTTTAAAACAACATATTTTGAAAAACTTCATTTTAATTTTTAAAGAAGAGAGGAGTATGATCCTCTGAAGAGCTAAAATTTGTTTACTCTGGGAAGCAAGTTTATTTTTTGCCTGTTTCTGTATTTTTCATGTTCTAATTATTTTTTAAGTATTTTTACTTTGGAAATAAATTTTATTTTGGTAAAGTAATGAACACTGTAACATTAATAAACTGAAATAACAAGATGTAAGCAATTTCAACTACAGTATTTGAAATGTTCCAAATAACAATGTTAAAATATACCCTTGCATTTGGAGAAGGCTTATTGAAAATTTTTTACGTCTGTGTATAACCAAAATGAAAGAAAAGAAAATATCATTTGTATTCAGCAAGAAGAATTGATCTTTTACAATATCTAGAGCAATGTTATGTCTGTTTGTCTACTTGACTTTTGATAAATGACTTTTCAAGCTTAAGATCCTGAGTTTCTTCGAGGAGGCAGGTAGGACTGCAGTCAGAAATGAAACCTATCATCTGTGATATGTGGACAACATAAGAATGAATCCTTGTAAGTAACTGAAGCATATATTTTGAAACGGTTTATTTTAATGAGAGATTTGTGTTAAAATGACTTTAAACACTGCATTTGTTTAGGATAGTAGAGACTTGATTGACAAATTAGAGGAGTTTAAAATAAAAATGTGAGTAAAATCAAGAATATTCTGAGGTAACTATTAATTCTGTACTCTCCAGAAAAATTTTACTATGAGCTCTCCTCTTGGTTTCTATGCTGAGACTTATTCACTAATTCATTACTATGTTCTGAAAGAAAATTATTCTTATGTGAACAGCTCAGAGTGCATGGTGGACATTCACAGCTCAGTATCTGAGAAGTATGTCAAGTACTTTCCACTTGGGGAGATATGTCCAAAAAAATTAGTGATTCCACTCCTAATTCTGGGATAAAAATTAACTCACACTAAAAGCTGTTCTATTAGAAATAATTAATGATGGGTGGGGGAAGAAAATACAAACTGATAACCACTTTGCTCCTATTCATAGAGGGTAGTGCTTCTGAGTTTCCAAAATTTCAAAGGGAAGAAAGGATTTTTTTAACCTAACCCATTGATAAAGAAAATCCAAGTAACGTAAGGATTCTATTGTTATGAACTCAATTTTATTGAAATTTGGGATCACCAAGATTGTTTGTTGGTGGCTTTTAAATAAGAGGTAGGAGTTAATAGATGGGTTATTCCAAACTAATTGCCAAACAGCCAATGTATGTATCTTGCACGGGTTTCCTACAAGTTTTTCAAGAAACAAAACAACTTATATATTGGTGTTTTCTGTCTTCTCTGCAGTCCTGGGATTCATGAACAACTCAGCGACAAGCACCGTGACTGAGTTTGTCCTCCTAGGCTTCCCTGGTTGTCAAGAGTTACAATGTTTGCTCTTTTCACTGTTCTTTGGGGTCTATATATTCACCATGGTGGGAAATGGGACCATTGTTTGTGCTGTGAGGTGGGACCAACAGCTCCATACCCCAATGTATATTCTCCTAGGGAATTTTGCTTTCCTTGAAATCTGGTACATTACCTCCACTGTGCCCAGGATGCTAGTCAATTTCCTCTCAGAGACAAAAACCATCTCTTTTGTTGGCTGTTTCCTCCAGTTATATTTTTTTACTTCCCTTGGTACAACTGAGGCATATTTCCTCTGCATCATGGCATATGATCGGTACCTCGCTATCTGCCGCCCATTGCACTACCCAACCATCATGACCCAACGACTCTGCTCTATTTTGATGTCTCTTTGCTGGGTGTTTGGGTTCCTTAGCTACTCTGTCTCCACTGTGCAGCTCTCTCAATTGCCTTTCTGTGGGCCCAACACCATCGACCACTTTATGTGTGACATGGAGCCACTGATGGCTCTGTCCTGTGCCCCAGCTCCTGTCGCTGAGATTATCTTCTATATCTTGAGCTCCTTCATCATCATGCTAACTCTTCTGTACATCCTTGGCTCCTACACCCTTTTATTGATAACTGTGTTGAAAGTCCCTTCAGCAGCTGGCCGGCAGAAGGCCTTTTCCACCTGTGGATCACATCTGACAGTGGTGTGCTTATTCTTTGGGGCTCTTTTGGCAATGTATGTGAGCCCTACAGCTGATAACTCAGCTGAAATTCAGAAGATTATAACTTTGTTCTATTCTGTGGTGACTCCCTTCTTAAATCCCCTGATTTACAGCTTACGAAACAAGGAGATGAAGGCTGCACTGAAGAAAGTCTTGAGAATAGAATGAACAAAAACTAATCTACATGAGAACAAGCAAACCATTGTCCAGGAATAAAAGATTAATTAAGAAAGACTTCATATATGCTGCTAATTCTCCAGTGCACACTTTAAAGAAGATATTTTTCAGTGGAGTCCACCCATGTTTTATTCTTCAACTAACCTGGCAGAACTAAACCATAGCTGATTCAGATTCCATTCTAAGTGTAACAATAATATTTTCAACATGAATAACTTCTTAGATAGTAATATGAGGGCATTACATTTGTCCTATTTCACACACTGTTATAGTTTTGATTATTGGGGAATGGAGGTGAAGCTAGAACAAGAGAAGTTATCCCAGGTGACCGTCATTGGCATACTCAAGGCATTTCTTAAGATAGTACAATATTTTTTAAAGTGAATAAGTAATCTAATTTAAATACCTAATGGATACATACCTACTAGATTTAGTAACAGAAAAACTTTCTTATCCGCTTAGCTCTTCATGGTTGAGAATCTTCCAGATTAGGGACTGAAAGTTTCATGCTTATATAAGTGATGCTTTAACATCATATAAAACAGTAATTTTTTCATTCAACAAAAATTTATTGAGCATCTACTTTATTCTAGACACTCTTGTAAACATTAGAGATACACTATGACCAAAATGGTCAAAAACACTACCTGTGTGGAGCTTAATTTCTAGGGAGGGACAGACAATAAAAAAAATAAGTAAAAATATAGCATGCTGGAGAGTGATAAGCAAGGTGGAGAAAGGGGAAGGAGGATAGGAAGTGTGGGAGAAGAGGCTGAAATTTTAAATAAGATGATCAGGGAAGGCCACACCGAGAAGGCAACATTTAAGCAAAAGCTTGAAGGAGATGAGGGAATAAGCCGTGCAGACAGCTGAGGGAAAGCACTCCAGGCAGAGGGAGGTAAATTCTCTATAAGATCCTAAAGGTAGGATTGTATTCCAGGAACAGCAAATAGTTTGGTTTGGATGGAGTAGAGAGATTAAGGGGGAAAGTATAGGAGATGAAGTCAAAGAGAGTTTACAGAGGGCCAAATGTTGCAGGACTTTGTGAGCCATAGTAAAAACTTTTAATTCTGTATGAGATGGGAAGCCGTTTTGAGCAGAGGAGTAACAGAATCCCATTTACATTTTAAAAGGGTCATCCCCACAGTTGTTTCATTGACAATAGACTAAAGAGAGGCGTGGGCATTTTAAAACTCTTATTTCTAGTTGCCAAATAAAACTTTATTTCTTGTTAGAGGAATTTGTATCTGCAACCTGATCTTTGGGATATATGTTTGGGGAAGGGGAAGAGTCAGGGAACTGGTTTACCCACGAGGAATGGAAAGTCCTCCTACACTCTCAGAAAGGAAATTCTCATTCTGGATGACAATCTTGAGAGATAATGGAGTTAGGAATCCACTCCTGAGGCTCTTGAATCAGACTTAATCACATTATGATAATATAAACGTTTATGAAACATTTTCATATCTGTTATCTCATTTCATTCTCATATCAGCCCTATGGAGAACACAGAGAAGGTGAGTATGTATCTAATATTTGAAAAAATGTACTCAACAAGCTCTTACAACTAGTAAGTGAAAACACTCAGGCTAGGACCTAGATTTTATGTGTCCTAGTTTTCTATTACCCTCCCCCCCCACCATCTCTTTATGTTCAACTCTGTTCCCACCCAGTGCCCCCTTTTTATCCAAGGTCACTCCCTTTCACATGATGCCTGAATAATCTTTTCCGCCATTTCCCTGCCTATCCCGGGGTCTCCTTCAAAAGTCTCCCAGATGCTTGAAATAGAGACACAGATGTCGAGAACAAACATATGGACACCAAGTGGGGAAAGTGGAGAGGGTTGGGGAGGAATGAATTGGGAGATTGGGATACCAAACTGTACACTCTAAATATGTGCAGTTTATTGTCTGTTAACTGTATCTCAATAAAAGTTCTTTAAAAAAAAAAATTCTCCCGGATGCTTAAATCTAAGCCTGATTTTCTAGATAACAACATCACCTAAAAATCAGCTTCAAGTGTCAAATATCCCAACAAATATCATTCTTCATCCTCTCTCCAAACCATGCTCAACTAACTCCTGATCCTACTGAAATCCTTCCCAAACTTAGAAGCTATTTCAAATATACCCATCCTTAATCCAGACCTTAATGATCTACACAGTAGGTGTCAAACTTCAGCATGCATCAGAACCACATGAACGTTTGTTTAAAAAGAGGTTTCTGGGCCCCACCCTGAGAGTTTCTGATTCACTAGGTTTGGGTAGGGCTTGAGAACTTGCATTTTAACAAGTTCTCGAGTGACGTTAATACTGCTAGTACAGGGACTACATTTTTTAGAAGCTGCTCTGTCCTTACACAGCCTCACTTCCAAAGTGAGTAGTATTCTCTACTTGAGTTCTTGCTGTGTTTGAATTCATCTTCCCCTGAGGTTCTCTGCCTCACCATGTTTGCTCTCCTTCACCTGATATCAATGAAAGAAATCATACTTCCCGTCTCTGAACGATTTACAGTGCTAAACTTTCATTTTCACTAATATTGCATCATACCAGTCAACAGCATTACAAATCCACTTATACAAAAACTCAATTTTTTCAAACAAATGTGCTCAAGCTATCCTTAAAATTGAGAAAGGAGATTCTTTATTCTATGTCGAATGTACCAAAATTAAGTAACACGGTATAGACAAAGAATTTTTTTAATTTAAGTCCTTACAAGTTAGACACCAAGAATGAAGTGGATGTCCCTTGGAGAAAAGATCACACATGCACACACACACACACACACACACTCTTACATGCACACATATTCTTTCTCTTTCTCTCCTTTTTTCTTTCCTCTCCCATTAACCTGTTCCACTCTCCACCTCCCTTCCCACACTCACATCAGTTCTTTATAGCAAGGTTATCACCACAAAAAGGAAAATTTTCCTGGCTTCTCTTGGATAATTATCCAGACCTCTGTATATCACTAGTTAAACCACTGGGGGAAATATAAACAAATATAGGTAGGATTAGATGCATGCACAGAGATACATGCACAGGGAACTAGGTGCCTCCCAGTGAGCACACTGGGGAACTATGGAACCTATTCAAGAGAGACTTGTAAGCTCTTAATAATCACTGACACGAAAAATACATTTCATTTGGTTCAGAATACTAAAGGAAGCAAGTCTCTGGAGCCACAAATGCTGCTCTCTATCCATGAATAAGCTATTAGATTGGGTAATGAGGACAATCTTGTGGCTAGAGATGCTCTCACAACCTCCTCTGAGAGACAGAAATACCATCAGGTATGTAAGGAAAATCTGCCTGCATCAGTGCACCACTCCTCCCATACACCCACAGCTGTCAGATACTAAGAGCATGCTATTCTTCCATGAATCTATTAACTCTTTGTTCCTTTGTTCTTTGTAGGAATAATATGTTAGGGCCTGCAGTTCTCTTCTCTCATACTCCTACAGAGTTCTTGGGTGAAACATTCACATTAAGGGCTCACTCTGGTATCACAGAGTTCCCACTATACAACTCACTTAGGGAAAATAGTGCTCAAATGTCTTGGATATTTTGGAGGGAGCATTAAATTTCCTTCGGTTAGATTGTAGCCTGAGTCTTGAACCACTTTCTTTCTAATATTGTCAGTGAAGTTGTTTTGCTTTTTGTTTTTTGTTGTTTTTTAGCATATATTTTATTTATTCCTTTATTTTTCTTTGTACACGTGCCATGACATTCATATGGGTATTCTTTCTATCAACCACAAAGATTTTTTATTTAGTTAGTTAGTTAGTTAATCTATTTATTTGTTGGCTGTACTGGGTCTTCTTTGCTGCACACAGGCTTTCTCTAGTTGCAGTGAGTGGGGGCAACTCTTTGTTGTGGTGTGCGGGCTTCTCATTGCAGTGGCTTCTCTTGTTGCAGAGCACAGGCTCTAGATGCACAGGCTTCAGTAGTTGTGGCTTGAGGGCTCAATAGTTGTGGCTCAAGGGCTCTAGAGCGCAAGCTCAGTAGTTGTGGTGCACGGGCTTAGTTGCTCCGTGGCATGTGGGATCTTCCTGGCCCAGAGCTTGAACCTGTGTCCCCTGCATTGGCAGGTGGATTCTCCACCAGTGCAGATTCCACCAGGGAAGCCCCCGTTTTTTGTATTTTTTTTTGTTTTCTGGCCATGTAGCTTGCAGGATCTTAGCTCCCCAACCAGGGGTTGAACCTGGGCCCTTGGCAGTGAGAGCATGGAGTCCTAACCACTGGACCACTAAGGAATTTCCATCAGTGAAGTTTTGATTGACAAACATCCTTCAGCACGAGCAATTAAAGCAGGCTGTTCTTATTCTTTCAGAGTTATTGGCAAGTGACAAGTGGCAAGCAGAAACTGAGAAAGAAGTAAGCCAACAGACTCTCACGTCCTTTGGGTTTATCTACAGATTAACCTTAAAATATAAATATTTAAAGAAAGAAGAATCCTTGCAATTATAATTTTTAAAGTGCTCTTCTCTGAGTAAGTTGCTTAAATCCTAAGCAAGTGGTGGGGGGTGTGAGGATCTGGCTTCCTTATTAGTTCATACAGAAAGAATTGCCTAGGTTCCTTTTTCCTCTTCTTCTCTCCAACTGTTCAATTATTGTATCACTTGAGGTGATAGAAAGATGAAAGAGCTGGATTTAAATTTATCATTTGAGCATATAACAGATATACTTTGGAGGTGGAGGCAGTAGAAATGGATGCAGAGATTTCAAATTATCTGTGAAGTTCATTTACCCATCTTTCTCTGATCCTGTATTCTACAGATAACTAAAATTTCACTGTAGCACAAATGTCAAAAGGTCTTGGACATTATGAAGTCAAATGACCAGCTGGGAGTTAAGGCTTATGAGGCCTGGTTCCAGGTCAAAAACCATGAATTGGAATTATATTTCTCTTCTTGGTGCCAAGAACTTTCTGCCGTGTGAGTAGAGTAAATCAATTCATGTCTCATGTCTCTGCCTACTGTCTTGAAAAGCCCAAAACATCTCATTTATGTCAAATAAAGTTTGCTATCATGCTACTTCCTTCAATATGTAGATTTATCTAAGTTATTCCTAGCTGGAATAAGTATCTTTTTCAGGCCCAAAGCATATAGTTTGGCATGCTGTGAAACACACAGCTGAAGGAAGCCTCAGTCACATACAGGAATGACTATACAGATATAAGCGGCAGTCTTGATTGCTTTTATAAACCATAAATTCCAAAAAGGGATGAATTTTATTTTCTTTGTTTACAATTGTGCCCCAGAATTTAGCACACTGCTAGAAATAAAAGGTGAATAAACATTTGTAAAATGCCTAAATGAATAAGTAAATGGATAATGTGCTACAATTTAAATTCAACATTCAACTTTTTTTATTGTAAGCCCAGTAACTATATTTTCCAACCAAAATGACAGCATGTGGTCTGGCAAATATAGGTATAGTTACTGAAAGCATATTTGAAACTATAACTCTCCTATAAATTCTGATATATACAGTCATAATAATTATAGTTCACTGAACTAAACCACTTGGACAAAATTTAAATTTTCATGTTTATTAGCCATGTTTATTATAGGCAGTTTTTCTCATCATTCTAAAAATATTGTAATCAATACAAGTATCCAAATTTACCTTTGCAATAAAACATTTACCCTCTGAGTTGCTACAGGTTTGATCAAATACTGAGAGGCAGGCCTCTTGCATGCTGAAGACTGTATAAATTGCAAAAGGATGAAATTTTGTGAGTATCTTAACAATGACATTAATAAATAATAGATCGGGGATATGTGTATAAAAACAGATGATTGAACCTGGTGTACCCCCAAAAAAATAAAAAAATAAAAAATAAAAATAATAAAATAAATAAATAATAGAGCCAATTATCCTACTTTTGTAGTTAATGTTACTAAACTTAAAATATTGATAGTGGCTTACCCAGCCAAATATCTTAAACTTCAATAAGAAAACTCTAGGATATAGAAATGAACCTGTACCAATAGTTTCAGGAAGGTTATTAGCAAAATATCCAAGTTTATAGTCCTGTCTCAACTCCTAAATCAGCCAATATGAGAAAAATCTTTCTGGTCTCAGCACATCCTAAAGTGATGTCTCTAAGTCATTATTTAGTTTAGGTAAAAGCAACATGATGAATGGACAAGTTATGGTGTTTAGGGCTTAATTCCTAGCAAAAAGGAAGACAAGTGGTTTCATATACTAGAGAAACTGACATACCCAGCTACAAGTTACCTCAAGAGTCTAGCCATGAAGTGAAATAGTGTAGCTTGAGGGAAGACAAATCAGGAAAATAATGGCCTCCAAAAGAAAATCATGTATAAAGGACATAATAGCTGCCATCAGTTATTTAAGCCCCCTCCATCACCATAATGGAAGAGGAATTAGACTTATTTTGTGTAGCTTCAACAAGGGGAGTCCCAAGTAATAAAGGAGATAGATTTTTCTCAACAAAAAGAAGTGCTTTGGGAAAACCAAAGCTCCTCAAGAGGGTGGTTGGTTGAATTGTTCCACAAATCCAGAAGCCACATAGCAGAATGTGACCTAGAGAAAGCTGGATAGATGTTTTTCAAACCATTTTACAGAATCCTAGGGTTTTGCAGCACCTCCCTGAGAGCAGCAAAAGCAAGCAAGCTTCAGACTCTCACCCCGTATTTCCACTCTTATCTGCTTTTTTAATTGGACTTATACAGCTATTTGCTTCAGATTTATACTCAATTCTTATTTCAAAGTGAAAAGATGTGTCTAAAGTTTATATTTGTATGTAGGCTATCCAAGGGGTAATGATTTAAACATGAAAGATAAAACATTACTGAGACTCAGGGTTATAGCAACATTTGAAATGAAGTGGGGTTTGTTTCAAATCAGTCTCTAAATGGGCTTTGCACATTCAAGTAAACATTAAATTTCTCTAAAATTCAGTTTCCTTATCTGTAAAAAAAGGATAAAACACACCTCCCTATAGCTCAAAGGGGCATTAGTAAGATCAAATGAGACAATGTGCATATAAATATTTTGTACTTTTTCAAGCTATTTGTTAGCAAAACCTACAAATGTTCATTATTATTCACTGCATTAGCTTTTGCTTCTCTAACAGCTTTGGGATCCCAGAACACAACAACGCATTTTGTGACTGAGTTTGTCCTCTTGGGTTTCCCTGGTGAAAGGGAAATGCAGACCTTCTTCTTCTTGTTAATGTTGGTGGTCTATCTCCTGACGCTGCTGGGGAATGGGGCTATTGTCTGTGCAGTGAAATGGGACAGGCAGCTTCACACGACCATGTACATCTTCTTGGGAAACTTTGCCTTCCTAGAGATCTGGTATGTTTCCTCCACTGTCCCAAACATGCTGGTCAACATCCTCTCTGATACCAAGACCATCTCCTTCACTGGCTGCTTCATCCAATTCTATTTCTTTTTTTCACTTGGTACAGCAGAGTGTTTCTTCTTATCAGTTATGGCCTATGATCGGTACCTGGCCATCTGTCGCCCACTACATTACCCCTCCATCATGACTGGGAAGTTCTGTGTGATCCTGGTCTGTGTTTGCTGGGTGAGTGGATTTCTCTGCTACCCAGTCCCCATTGTCCTTATCTCCCAACTTCCCTTCTGTGGACCCAACATCATTGACCACTTTGTGTGTGACCCAGGCCCATTGTTTGCGCTGGTCTGCACCCCAGCTCCTTCCACTGAGCTCATCTGTTACATCTTCAACTCAATGATTATCTTTGGGCCCTTCCTTTCCATCTTAGGATCTTATACACTGGTACTCAGAGTTGTGCTTCGTTTTCCTTCTCGTGCTAGTAGAACTAAAGCTTTCTCCACAGGCGGGTCCCACCTAATGGTGGTATCTCTGTTCTATGGAACCCTTATGGTGATGTATGTCAGCCCAACATCAAGGAACCCAGCAGTAATGCAGAAAATCATCACTTTGATATACTTAGCAGTGACTCCGCTCTTAAATCCCCTTATCTATAGTCTCCGAAACAAAGACATGAAAGATGCCCTAAAGAGAGTCCTGGGATTAAGCATTAATCAAAACTGAGACAGCTTTGCAATAGAAGCAGAATTTGTCATTTCTGACCTTAACTATTTATAGCAACAACAATAAAGAACGGTTTCAATAAATCATATTCTGGCTCACACTTAAGTAGAAGGAGAGTCTTATTTTTCACAGCTCCTTAGCAGTTCAAGTTCAGCTCATCAATGGTAAATGCTGAATAAAACATTTTAAACATGTGTGACCTCACTGAGTAACTACATGGTGTTATTATATATATTTTTGAGTATGTGTGATGTATCTTTGCTGCTTTAATCTCATCTGGTGAAGGAATCAAATACATGTGTACCTGGAGCCTTTCAAGAAAGGGTGCAATCCTCTAAATTCATAAAATAAGTATTCTTAAAAAAAATGGGTCAAGGAGCCACCAAATAAAATACATAGTAAGGGATATTATCCATTGTTTGAAGCTGTCTTTCACACCAAAAGCAGAGTATACTTCATATCTCTATCACTTACAGATAAAGTACAAACTCTTCTCCCTGCCATTCAATGTACTCACTCAATAGATTGCCCCATTCAGTCTTCTCTCCTACTGATCTACTGTCTAGGCCCAGCACTTCACAATGATCAATCTTCTTATTTTATCTTCTTCGTATACATTTTCTCCCAATTGTACACCTTTACTCATAGTGCTTCCTCCCAAATCAATAGTGACAACCCCATTATCACTTGTAAATGAATAACAATGCCCTAAATGTATTTTTATGCCTCTCAGAAGGCTATAGGGTAAGGTTTCAGTTAGAAAAGTATTCAGAGAAAATTATACCAAGAACAAATTCCACTTTTGTGCCCAAATCCTATGATGAGACAGGAAAGTCATCATCTGGGAGGCCAATCTACTTAAAATGAGAGAACACCCCCTTAGTTATGGCCATATTGGGAATGAAATTAATTGTGCCAGGAAGATAGGCCTGCTGGTGCTAGGTGATGAAATACTCTAGTACAGTGTTTCTCAAACCTTTCTACCACCAAAGCATGTTTGGTAACAACTGTCAGAAGACATGGGGCATTTGGAGACAATATTTCTTTGAAATTCAAAGTTATATATTAAAAATTATAATTTATGTTTCATAATGCATACATATTTGGTGTAATGCAAAATTATCTTCTCTGAGTAAAACTGCCCTTTCCTCAGAAGACATTAATTAGGGGCTTTTTGTATCCCACAGCACAAAATCACACACCCCATTTAGAAATACAGGCTTAAGGAGACCACAGGGCTTCCCCAGAGTTAATATAGACATTATTTCTAATAATCCCTATGGGCCAAGTTATCAGTAATATTAACAAAACCCCCCAGGCAAGAAGGAAGAAGGTCCCTAGGGGAAGCATGGAAAGTTATAGGATCACATTTAAGAAAGAGATACCTGAGAATTCTCAACAGTGGCTAAAAATGATACATAAATGAAGACCAGCACACAGTTACAACACACTCTGTAGGAAACAGGCTACTAGACTCTTATGGTGCAAGGGAAGTGAAATAAGTTATGCATGAAGCTCTCACATAGGCCTTCCACATTAAAGCCAGTGAAGAAGAGAATCTATAGACTCCCAAGGATGACCTAGGAAAGCTTCATGCTATATAGGAGAAGTCTTCGCTGCTGGGCACTGCCGCTATTATACACCACAGGTGGGCCTATTCACCTATACATCTATACATTCGATATGCTCAACAGAATGAGTATCAAAGAATATTGGTTTCTCTTTCAACTCAAGAAGCAAAAAAAAAAAAAATCTCAGGGAATTTAGATCACCATGGAACTCTCCAAAATAAGTGCAATAAAAGATGCCAAAGTTATCCACAGGGCTTCCCCTTCTCAGGAATTGGTTGCACCACCAGGAATGATATAACTTTTATAGACATTTTGAACAAAACAGTATGAAACTAACTTCATCCACTGGGGCTAAACCCAAGAGAAAATAGAGGTAGGGTTTTTCGGGTATCCTCTTTCAGCTCCCCACTCTGTCCACACTATTACTCATCTGCAACTTCAGAAAAGGTGTATTAAAAAAAAAGTTTTAACAATAAAATCAAATCAGTGTGTAAGAGGACTAAGATTCACATAGGGTTTAATGGTGAATATATTAAGAACTGCTTCTTACAATTATGTTGGAAATTATCTGCGAAATTCATTTACAATGCTTCCACTACAGTTGACTGATGGTTTTTCTGTGAGGTTTTGTTTGTTTGTTTGTTTGTTTGTTTTTGTCAAAAAAAGTGGTCTATAGCTCAAATACATGAAGCTAAGTCTCGTGCATTTTCATTTTGGGTCAAAGTCTGTGACTCTGTGACTTTGTTGCTGCTGTTCCAGGGGCAAGTGGCTACTCTCTCACTGCCTTCTTGTCTTGTTGAGAAGAGCAGGCTCTATCTTGGAAAGCACCAAATTCCCATAGTGGGGAGCCATCTTTTAAGATGTCTCATCAAAATGAGCGTCAATGCAAGTTAGTTTAGTTCTTCATAATCATCCCAGTTTAAAAAATTAAAAAGAATTTATCTTCATCTTTCAGTTTCCTTCTCTTCTTGGTTTCTTGTCCACAAGACTACAACCTGCTCTGACATAACCAGCTCGATAGGAAGTTTATGTTTGCTTCTAGATGAGTAGGTTCACAGTTCATTTTATGCATTACTAATTTAATGAGCCTGCAACATCTATATCATTATAAACATGTTTATCTTATTTAATATAACCTCGCCAAACAGAAGGAATTTTTTCTATTTGATTATGTTCAGTAAGTACTATAAATATTCTCTATACACTACTTTATAAAAATTATTTTTAAGGAAAATTTCCTCTTATCAGTCAAAAAAACGTTAAAAGTAATTTGTTAAAAGATGTCTGGAAATTTCATTATATTAAAGCTATCACTGTGATCTTTATTCTGAGTTGCATTTGAGTCTTAAAAAGACATATTCTTTGGTGATGGTATTCTAAAGGGAATAAGGCAAATTTTGGAATACAGGTAAATAATTAGTTTTGAAACACCTTTGATTCCCTTGTTTTCTGTTATTTTGAAAATTGGGAGCTATTGTTTAAATAGACTAAAGTAAAATCTTCCAAATAGTGAATTTTAAGGGAAATTTGTGGCAGCAGTAAAAAGCGCTTTAGAAGAAAATCTTTTGGATATTTTAATTTTCTTCTCCAATATATTTCATACGTTATACTCATCTTTAATGACATATATTTTAAATGTATACGAAGCATAATAAATTACCATGTGAAATTAATCATCATGGGGTGAGTTATAGTGAATTTTCATTGCTAAAAACAAAGGATTAAACACCGAATTGTACATGAGTCGTGGTGCAATATAAATGTCTTTACATTGGAAATAGAAAAATATATAATTTATTATCTGAATATCCTTTTTTATTTTCTTCTGGTATCATGGAAAAAAAAATGATAGAAAATCTCCTAATGGAAATAGTTCAAGAAAATGAGAGAGAGAGAGAGGGAACCTGAAATAATGTCAAAGCTCAAATCACTAAAATCTGTAGAAAGTGTCAGATTCAAATCTATTTTTAAATGATAGCATATGTGTCCTCTCATTTTGAAGTGAATGGCATTAATTGCCATATATGAAGCTTTTACTGAAAAAAAAATTAGACACAAACCATTTTTGCCTCTATTTCAAGATTTCTTTATATCAAAAGATAAGATTTAACTGATTTTGTCCACTGGCAAAGAAAGTTCAAACAGCCTAGAATTGTACATTTACAAAGAGTCAGGGCCAAAGGGCTTCTTCAGAATAGAATAGGATTTATTCAAGACTTGTATTAGAATATTCAATACATTTGCCTGAAGGAATCAAACTCCCTGTCCTAAGAAAAGTTTCAAATACCTCAGCAGCAAAGTGAGTTGTCATAATCTATCTGTCTTCTTTCCACAGTCTGGGGACCATGAATAAATCAGGGATATCAACTGTGACACAGTTTGTCTTGTTGGGCTTTCCTGGTCCCTGGAAAATGCAGATCATCTGTTTCTCAATGATTCTGTTGCTCTACATCTTGACACTAACTGGGAATACGGCCATCATTTGTGCTGTGACGTGGGACCACCGACTCCACACCCCTATGTACATGTTCCTGGCCAACTTCTCCTTCTTAGAGATCTGGTATGTGACCTGCACAGTCCCCAGTATGCTGGCCAATTTTCTTTCCAAAACCAAGACCATATCCTTCTCTGGCTGCTTCACTCAGTTCTACTTCTTCTTTTCGCTGGGCACAACTGAATGCTTCTTCCTCTGTGTCATGGCTTACGATCGCTACCTGGCCATCTGTCGCCCACTACACTATCCCTCCATCATGACTGGGCAGCTCTGTGCCATTCTAGTGTCTCTTTGTTGGCTCACTGGTTTCCTTGGACATTCAATTCCTATTTTCTTTATTTCTCAACTACCCTTTTGTGGTCCCAATATCATTGATCACTTTCTGTGTGATGTGGACCAACTGATGGCATTGTCATGTACCCACTCACCAATCATAGAGCATGTAATCCATTCCGTGAGCTCTCTTATCATCATTCTAACTGTTTTGTACATCCTTGGGTCTTATACCTTGGTGCTCAAAGCTGTGCTTCAGGTTCCTTCTTCAGCTGGGAGGCAAAAGGCCTTCTCTACCTGTGGATCCCACTTAGTTGTGGTGTCTCTATTCTATGGAACCATTATGGTGATGTATGTGAGCCCAACATCTGGCAATTCAGTTGCTATGCATAAGATCATCATACCAATATACACCATAGTGACACCAGTCTTAAATCCCCTCATCTACAGCCTACGCAATAGGGACATAAAATTTGCCCTCCACTGGGTCCTTTGTGGAATGAGAATTATCCAAACCTCATGAAAAAGTTTTGTGGAACCCAATGACTCTCTTTCTACAAGTGGCAGAATAACCCTCTTCTTCCAATCCAAAGTGGTTTGTCTTTATTCAAAACCATCACAGTCCTTTTGTGCAAAGTAAAATTCCTCATGTATTGATTATTTTTGATGTGCTTTTAGTTTCATAAGTGTGTTTCCATGGGAAGAGACTGCCACCT
Source organism: Hippopotamus amphibius kiboko (assembly GCF_030028045.1). Lineage (NCBI taxonomy): Eukaryota > Metazoa > Chordata > Mammalia > Artiodactyla > Hippopotamidae > Hippopotamus > Hippopotamus amphibius. The sequence continues at coordinate 175,515,402 of NC_080187.1, read as the reverse complement.
GACACATGGTAAAAATAAATCTTTAAAAATCTTAGTATTTGTTTCCAGGAAGATTTGACTTTTTCAATGTGTAATCGCTGTCCACACGATTTTAAGAGGTATAAATCAAATTGGTTATTTGCTTACATGGCTGTCTAACACTTTGTTTAAAGGACACATAACACATAAAATGCCTGTTGTCCTGAATTTTTGGCAGAAACCCCAGACAACAACTTTGCATACACTACGACTGTTAAGCCATTGTCACAATTCTTAGTTCATCATCCTCATCGGCAGTATACAAAGGGAGGCTAGCAGTTTGTTTTAAACCATGAGTAAGAATATCTTTGGTGAACTGTCAGTATGAAATCCCCATAAGGAAAATGAAGATTACATCAAGAGAACCACTCAGAGGGCTTGCTCTTATCCCCTGGAGTTAAAGAGACACCTGCACTGTCCCTGATTCATACCTGGGAAAAAAATGTAAATATTGTAGAAGAGCTGGCTCAGAGAGCAGAGCAGAAAGAAATTGGTTATAACAGAAGCAAACTGAATTCCCACCAATAACAGAACAAATATAGAATACCCACATTTGGCCTAGTTATAGCTCATGGAAGATAACAAATTTGGACTTGAAAGGGACCCCTCCCAAAAGTACTACTTGGAGAAGTAAGGCACTAACAAAAGTTAGTCTATATGCAATGGGTCACCAGAATTCAGAGATGAGAGAAGTCATAAGTAGCCAGCCAATGAAGCATTGCTTCCTCCACAAAAAGTAAATAACTCGATGAGAGAAAAATCAACATACAAACTTTGGTCAAACCTGTAAGGCAAAAATACCGGTAAAGAATAAGCCTTTCTACCTTTACTTCTCTCCCGACTCAAACCTAAAATAAGCAGAGGCAGTGTAGAAATGTGAGAGGGGAGGAATGGAAGGGCAGAGGAAAAGAGGTAGATCAAAAGAAGTAGAAGCCTGAGTCCGACCATCTTGAGGAATGTTTTAATTTCTTAAAAAACTTAAAATTTGGTTTTTAACTCTATGACATAAATCACAGCAAGATCCCTCTTCACCCACCTCCTAGAATAATGGAAATAAAAACAAAAATAAACAAATGGGACCTAATGAAACTTAAAGCTTTGGCACAGCAAAGGAAACCATAAACAAGACAAAAAGACAACCCTCAAAATGGGGGAAAAATATGTGCAAACAAAGCAACTGACAAAGGATTAATCTCCAAAATATACAAGCAGCTCAATACCAAAAAAACAAACAACCCAATCCAAAATTGGGCAGAAGACTTAAATAGACATTTCTCCAAAGAAAACATGCAGATGGCCAACAAACACATGAAAAGACGCTCAACATCACCAATCATTAGAGAAATGCAAATCAAACCCACAATGAGGTATCACCCCACATCAGTCAGAATGGCCATCATCAAAAATTCTAGAAACAATAAATGCTGGAGAGGGTGTGGAGAAAAGGGAACCCTCTTGCAGTGTTGGTGGGAATGTAAACTGATACAGCCACTAGGGAGAACAGTATGGAGGTTCCTTAAAAAACTAAAAACAGAACTACCATATGATCCAGTAATCCCACTACTGGGCATATACCCAGAGAAAACCATAATCCAAAAAGAAATACATACCATAATGTTCCTCGCAGCACTATTTACAATAGCCAAGACATGGAAGCAACCTAAATGCCCATCAACAGATGAATGGATAAAGAAGATGTGGCATATATGTACAATGAAATATTACTCAGCCATAAAAAGGAATGAAATGGAACTATATGTAATGAGGTGGATAGACCTAGAGTCTGTCATACAGAGTGAAGTAAGCCAGAAAGAGAAAAACAAATACTGTATGCTAACTCATATACACGAAATCTAAAAAAAAAAAAAAAAATGGTACTGATGAACGCAGTGACAGGGCAAGAATAAGGATGCAGATGCAGAGAATGGACTGGAGGACACACGGTTGGGGGGGTGGGGGGTGAAGGGGAAGCTGGGACGAAGTGAGAGAGTAGCATAGACATATATATACTACCAACTGTAAAATAGATAGCTAGTGGGAAGCTTCTGTATAATGAAGGGAGATCAACTCGATGATGGGTGATGCCTTAGAGGGTCAGGCCAGGGAGGGTGGAGGGGAGTCGCAGGAGGGAGGGGATATGAGGATATGTGTATAAATACAGCTGATTCACTTTGGTGTACCTCAAAAGCTGGTACAAGAGTGTAAAGCAATTATATTCCAATAAAGAGCTAAAAAAAAAAAAAACTAAAAATAGAACTACCATATGATCTAGTAATCCCACTACTGGGCATATACCCAGAGAAAACCCTAATCCAAAAAGAAACATGCACCATAATGTTCATTGCAGCACTGTTTACAATAGCCAGGACACGGACGCAACCTAAATGTCCAAAAGATGAACGGATAAAGAAGATGTGGTACATATATACAATGGAATATTACTCAGCTGTAAAAAGCAAGGAAACTGGGACATTCCTAGAGACATGGATGGACTTGGAGACTGTCATACAGAGTGAATTGAGTCAGAAAGAGAAAAACAAATACCGTATATTAACACATACATGCGGAATATAGAAAAATGGTACAACTCAACCGGTTTGCAAGGCAGAAATAGAGACATAGATGTAGAGAACAAACATATGGACACCAAGTGGGGAAAGTGGGAAGGGTTGGGGGGGAATGAATTGGGAGATTGGGATACCTAATTGTATGCTCCAAATATATGCAGTTTATTGTAAAAAAAAAAAAAAAAAAAGACACATGCACCCCAATGTTCATTGCAGCACTATTTACAATAGTCAGGACATGGAAGCAACCTAAATGTCCATTGACAGATGAATGGATAAAGAAGATGTGGTATATATATATACAGTGGAATATTATTCAGCTGTAAACGGGAATGAAATTGGGATATCTGTAGAGACATGGATGGACCCAGAGACTGTCATACAGTGTGAAGTGAGTCAGAAAAAGGAAAACAAATATCATATATTAACACATTTATGCAGAATATAGAAAAATGGTACAAATCAACCAGTTTGCAAGGCAGAAATAGAGACACAGATATAGAGAACAAACATATGGGGAAAGCAGGGGTGGGGGGGCGGGGATGAATTGGGAGATTGGCATTGCCATATATACATTACTAATGAGAAAAAAAAATTGTACACTTTAAAAATATGCAGTTTATTGTATGTCAATGGTATCTCAATAAAGGTTCTTCCAAAAAAATAAAGAAACAATAGCTGAAAACTTCCCAATCTGGGAGAGATACTGTCATACAGGTATATGAAGCTAATAGGCCCTGAAAGAAATTCAACTCAAAGAGGAATTTATCTATTCACCTGTTGAAGGACATTGGGTTGTTTCTAATTACTGGTTGTTATAAGTAAACTGCTAGAAATATTTGTGTACAAGTCTTTGGCATATCCATTTTTTCATCTGGGTAAATAGCTAGGCATGAAATGGCTCTATCAAATAGTATATGCATGCTTAACTTTTTAAGAAACTGTCAAACTGTATAACCCAGCAATTTCACTCCAGGTATATATCTGAAGAAAATGAAAACATTAATTCAAAAAGATTCATGCACTCCAATGTTCATAGCAGCATTATTTACAATAGCCAAGATATGGAAGTAACATAAGTAACCATCAACAGATGAATGGATGAAGAAGATGTGATACACACACACACACACACACACGCACAGACACACACAATGGAATACCACCCAGCCATAAAGAAGAGTGAAATTTCACCACTTACAACATCATGGAGTAACCTGGAGAGTATTAGGCTTAGTGAAATAAGTCAGACAGAGAAAGATAAATACTGCATATTGTCACTTATATGCTAAACCTAAAAATTTTTTTTTAAATGAATTAATATAACAAAACAGAAACAGACTCATAGACATAGAGAACAAACTAGTGGTTACCTGTGGGGAGGGAGTAGGGGAAGGGGCAAGACAGTGGTAGGATACAAACTTTTATGTATAAAATAAATAAGCTACAAGGATATATTGTACAGCACAGGGAATATAGCCAATAGTTTATAATAAAGTGGAGTCTAATCTATAAAAATTTTGAATCACTATGTCATACACCTGAAATGAATATAATTCTGTGAATCTAATACACCTCAATTTTAAAAAGTAGATAAATTTAAAAAAAGAAGAGAAACTACCAAACTGTTTTCCAAAGTGCTGTATGATTTTTACATTCACACTAGCAGTGTGTGAGAGCTCCAATTCCTTTATATCATCACCAATACCTGTATGGTCAGTCTTTTTTATCAATATGTATGTTCCTATTTTTTAATTGTTTTGTTTTTGTTTTTGTAGGTCCTTCTCTTATGTTTTCCACTTAGAGAAATTCCTTTAGCATTTGTTGTAGGGCTGGTTTGGTGGCGCTGAATTCTCTTACCTGTTGCTTGTCTGTTAAGCTTTGGATTTCTCTGGCGAATCTGAATGAGATCCTTGCTGAGTAGAGTATTCTTGGTTGTAGGTTCTTCCTTTTCATCACTTTAAATATATCATGCCACTCCCTTCTGGCTTGCAGAGTTTCTGCTGAGAAATCAGCTGTTACCCTTATGGGAGTTCCCTTCTATGTTATTTATCATTTTTCCCTTGTTGCTTTTAATAACTTTTTCTGTCTTTCATTTTTGTCAATTTGACTACTATATGTCTTGGCGTGTTTCTCCTTGGGTTTATCCTGCCTGGGACTCTCTGCACTTCCTGGACTTGGGTGGCTATTTCCTTTCCCATGTTAGGGAAGTTTTCAACTATAATCTCTTCCAGTATTTTCTTGGGTCCTTTCTCTCTCTCTTCTCCTTCTGGGATCCCTATAATGCAAATGTTGGTGCATTTAACATTCTCCCAGAGGTCCCTTAGGCTGTCTTCAGTTCTTTTCATTCTTTTTTCTTTATTCTTTTCCACATCAGTGATTATCACCATTCTGTCTTCCAGGTCACTTATTCACCCTTCTGCTGCAGTTAATCTGCTATTAGTTCCTTCTAGTGTATTTTTCATTTCAGTTATTGTGTTGTATATCTCTGTTTGTTCTTTAATTCTTCTGGGTCTTTGGTAAACTTTTCTTGCAACTTTTCAATCTTTGCATCCAGTCTTTTTTCAAAGTCCTGGATCATCTTCACTATCATTATTCTGAATTCTTTTTCTGGGAGGCTGCCTATCTCCTCTTCATTTAGTTGTTTTTCTGGGGTTTTAGCTTGTCCCTTCATCTAGTACAAAGTCTTTTGCCTTTTCACTTTCTCTATCTTTCTGTGGCTGTGGTTTTCAGTTCCACAAGACGAAATACTGGTGATACTGCTTGATACTGCTGTCTGCCCTCTTGTGGAGGAAGCTATCTAGGAAGCTCAGGCATGCTTCCTGATGGGAGGGACTGATGGTGGGTAGGGCTGGGTGGGCGGAGCTCAGTAAGACTTTAATCTGCTTGTCTGCCAATGGGTGGGGCTGTGTTCCCACCTTGTTGGTTGTTTGGCCTGAGGCCACCTAGCACTGGAGCCCACAGACTCTTTGGTGGGGCTAATGGCAGACTCTGGGAGGGCTCACATCAATGAGCACTTCCCAGAACCCCTGCCACCAGTGCCCCTGTCCCCTTGGTGAGCCACAGCTGCCCCCCACCTCTGCAGGCAACCCTCCAACACCAGCAGGTAGGTCTAGTTCAGTCTCCTATGGGGTCACTGCTCCTTCCCCATGGGTCCTGGTGAGCACAATTTTGGGGTGCCCTCCAAGAGTGGAGTCTCTGTTTCCCCCAGTCCTGTGGTGGTCCTGCAATCAAATCCCGCTAGCTTTCAAAGTCTGATTTTCTGGGGATTCCTCCTCCCGTTGCTGGACTCCCAGGTTGGGAAGCCCGACATGGGGCTCAGAACCCTCACTTTTGTGCGTGGACTTTTTCCCCCATTCTGTGGTTCATCTCTTCATTATATTAATAGCATCTTTCAAAGAGCAGATATTTTTAATTTCCATGGACTCCAATTTTTCATATTGTTATTTTTGGGTCATGCTTCTAATGTTGTATTTAAGAAATCTTTGCCTAAGCCAGGGTCACAAAGATTTTATGCTATGTTTTCTTTTAGATGTTTTATAGTTTTAGGCTTTATATTTAGGACCATGACCCATTTTGAGTTAATTTTTGTGAATTTTGTGAGTTTGTTGAAATACTGATGTTCAGGACTTCCCTGGTGGCACAGTGGTTAAGAATCCGCCTGCCAATGCAAGGGACACGTGATTGATCCCTGGTCCAGGAAGATCCCACATGCCATGGAGCAACTAAGCCCATGTGCCACAACTACTGAGCCTGTGCTCTAGAGCCCTCGAGCCACAACTATTGAACCCACATGCCACAACTACTGAAGCCTGCACACCTAGAGCCTGTGCTCCACGAGTATCCACCACAATGAGAAGCCCACACACCACAATGAAGAGCAGCCCCCACTCACCGCAACTAGAGAAAGCCTGCGTGCAGCAGCGAAGACCCAACACAGCCAATCAACCAATAAATAAATAAATAAATATTTTTAAAAAATATAAATACTGATGTTCAATTTTTTGGATATGGAGATCCAACTATTCCAGGACCATTTATCAAGTTGCTCCTTTCCACACTGAATTGTTTTTGCACCTTTGTTGAAAACCAGTTTTCCATATATGAGTCTATTTCTAGACTCTATTTTGTACTCCTAGTATATCCACTTAACTTAATACTGATGCCACATTTGTTTGATCATTATGGCTTTATAATAAGTCTTAAAACCAGGTAATGTTACTCCTCCAAGTTTGTTTTGTCTAGTCTAAGTTCTTTGCGTTTCCATATGAATTTTAAAATTAGCTTGCCAATTTCTACCCCAAAAAAGCCCTCTGTAAGCTTGACTGGGATTGCAATGAATCCACAGACATCAGGAAGAATTGATATCTTAGCAATACTGAATTTCCAACCCATGAACAAGTTATATTTTTACATTTGTTTACATTTTTAATTTCTCACAGCTATGTTTTTTCGTTTTCACTGTATTGGTCTCTCACATTTTTTATCAATTTATCTCTACTTAATATTTTTGAAGCTATTGTAAATGGCATTTTTAATATCAATTTCTGATTATTACTAGTACCTGTATAGAGAATTCAAGAGATTTTTGTATAAGATTCTTTGATCTTGAAATCTTGCAAAATTCATGTTGACCTGAAACAAATAGACTGCCAGATATTTCTCCAGAAAAAAAAAGAAACCAAGCTTTTATTCAGGAATAGCCTAGAATTGCAATTCAGTGTCTGTAACCATGAAGAGCCACTCCCTACATGGGTAAGGGAAGGAGAAGGCTTTTATAGAGGGAAAGGGGAAGTGGGTGGGCTACAGAAAACAGAATCCATGGTTTTTCATAGGCTGAGTCCTTGCCAGGAAAGAAGAGGAGTTTTTCTTCTTGTTGTTGGGCTCTGCTGTTGTTGCAGGGCAAGAAAACTCCCTTTCTGGTTGCCCAACTCTGTTTAATTGAAGTTTATATTTATTAACTGTTTACACTCACTTATTAATTCTAGTAGCCTTTTTTGTAGATTTCATTGAATTTTCTATATAGATGATTGTATCATATCCAACAAAAAATAGTATACTTCTTTCTCTCAATGTACATACCATTTATTTATTTTCTTTGCTTGATTGCACTAACACTTCAGTACAATGTTGAATGGAAGTGGTGAGAATGGACATTCTTGTCTTGTTTCTGAGTTTAGGGGGAAAGCATTCACTTTCACTGTTAAATGTAATGTCAGCTGTAGGTTTTTGAAAATGTTCTTTACAGATCAAAGAAGTTCTGTCTATCTCAGCATGCTAAGAACTTCTATCAAGAATGGATGTTGGTTAGAACATAGTTGATCTCTTTTAACCCAAAAGTCATCATCAGAAAGCTTATATTTAAACCACAATCCTTAGATCTGGGAAGAATTCCTTCTATTGAGTTATACTTCTGCATAATGGTTTTGAATTTTATTGAAGAATTCTGTAAGAAGCAACTCTACTGAACCAGCTACATACGTATACATAACAGTATTTGAGGGGCTTCCTAGGTGGCGCAGTGGTTGAGAATCTTCCTGCCAATGCAGGGCACACGGGTTTGATCCCTGCTCCAGGAAGATCCCACATGCCGTGGAGCAACTAAGCCCATGCGACACAACTACCGAGCCTGCGCTTTAGAGCCCGTGAGCCACAACTATTGAGCCCATGTGCTGCAACTACTGATGCCCACATGCCTAGAGCCCATGCTCTGCAACAAGAGAAGCCACAGCAATGAGGAGCCTGCACACCACAACAAAGAGTATCCCCCACTCACCGCAACTAAAAAGAAAGCCCGCACACAGCAAAAAAGACCCAACACAGCCAATAAAATAAATAAATTAATTTATTTATTTATTTAAAAAAAAAAACAGAGGGCTTCCTAGGTGGCGCAAGGGTTGGGAATCCGCCTGCCAATGCAGGGGACATAAGTTCAATCCCCGCTCCAGGAAGATCTCACATGCCAAGGAGCAACTAAGCCCGTGCGCCAAAAAAAAAAAAAAAAAAAAAAACAGTATTTGAGAGACCACTGTTCACTGTATCTCTCAGTCTTTCTAATATGAATCCCCATGACAAAAGAAATTATTTTACAACTAGGAGCCAGTAATTTAGCTCCCCCTGAAGAACCCACTTATTTTCTTTTTACAGATAATGAAAAGCCATATAACAGACATTTCTTCATTCCTCACTTTGCTTTAAAGGGAGTTGATAATACTTAAGGGAATTTGACTTTTCACCAGCATAAAATCTTATGATCCACAAAGCTTCATTCCATTTTTTTCTTTTTTAACTCATATTTCTCTTGTTTCTTTTTGTACATTTTTTGTTGAATATATCAAATCCTTGATAAAACAAGGAGGAATACAGTGAAGACATTTTTAATTAAACATGTTAGTAAATAAGCAGTTCCAAGTTTAAGAATTGCTTAGAAGTTATGGGTTTTATTAAGGTGGAATTTTATTAAAGTGGGGTTTTTATCAAGGTAGAATTTTTAGTAAGCTTTCCCCTTAGTTTTTAGTACTGAGCAGGCTTCCCCAGAATTCAAACAGTCTTTATTGTGACCTAGAAGATTCTAGATGATTTGATAATACCTACCTCTCCAGCTTCATATACCATTTTCTTCTGGATAGCCAAAATTAATCTTTATTAATTTGAAAATCCCATAATTATACCTGAACTTATGTGGAACTCAATTCCCCTAGATCTCTGCATACATTATTCCCTTACTTAAAATATCACCCCCTCACAAACACATTCTCTGACCATCCTATCTAAACTATGCCCTATCCTACCCCCAAAATTTTTCCTTTATCCTTTTTATACTACTTATGACTTCTGGAATTACAGATCTATGGCTCTAACTGCTTATTATCTGCCTCTCTCACTAGAATGTAAGTTTTACAAAGGCAGAGACTTGATCTTCTACACTGACATAAACCCAGTGCACATAAAGAGGTAAATAAACATTTATTGAATGAATGAATGAAATGTATCAACCCCAGATGCCAACTGACTAATTTATTTTTGACCAAATGGTTGGGCCAAATCACCTGTACCTGTCATCAAATTCTTCTGCACCTGTCTTTGTTTTAGTACCTTAGAATCACTGGCTTTTGCTCTCCATCTGCTTTTACCTCTTTTCGGCTGTGCGCTCAACATCTTTCTTCAAGTGAAACTAACCCAAATTGTATTGCCACGATATGCCAATCTCTCTTTAAAATGTAAGCCTATTTCCAGGTGTATTAATTATCTTGCACAGGTAAGAAAAGGTAAGAAGAATGTAATCTTTCTCTTATTTTATAAATGGAGCATTTGAAAACAGAGGCAGGAGAAGAAATTTCTACTGCTACTGTCATGAGTGTCTGGGTTACCTATAATATTCACCATAACTGCTTTCACTTTTCCTAACTAACATAAGATTTTTATTTCTCTGTCACATATTTATTGTAAATAGTAGCTCTGTAAAATTAGTGTGTGGGGACTTCCCTGATGGTGCAGTGGTTAAGAATCCGCCTGCCAATGCAGGGACACAGGTTCGATCCCTGATCTGGGAAGATCCCACATGCCGTAGAGGAACTAAGCCTGTGTGCCACAACTACTTGAAGCCTGTGCACCTAGAGCCCGTGCTCTGCAACAAGAGAAGCCACCGCAGTGAGAAGCCCGTGCACAACAAAGAGTAGCACTACTTGCTGCAACTAAAGGAAGCCCACGTGCAGCAACAACGACCCAATGCAGCCAATAAATAAATAAATAAATTTATTTTTAAAAAAAGAAAAAGATTAGTATGTGAACTGGTGATGGTTGAGGTGTACCAGAATCACTTAAGTAAAATTAAAATGGGATTTTCGGGGTCCACTTTAAAGATTCTGATTTAGGAAATTTAGGAGAAAGGCCTGGGAATCTATTCTTTTAAAAAGCTCTCCAAGTAATTATGAAACATGCAGATTTGAGAGACAGTGCTTTAGATCATTATTAATTTGTTGGGTGTCAATTAAGGAAAAATTTTGGCTCAATTTTAATTTGATTGGAACTAACTTCCACTCTTCTGAGTTAAAAGTTGTGAAAGCTCTACTCTTCTGCAGGAGTAGAGAAGAGATCTTTAGGCCAGAAAAACCAAGTGTAAGAATAGATGCACTTGGGACTTTCCTGGTGGCGCAGTGATTAAGAATCCTCCTGTCAATGCAGGGCACATGGGTTCAAGTCCTGGTCCAGGAAGATCCCACATGCCACAGAGCAACTAGGCCCATGTGCCACAACTACTAAGCTTGCACTCTAAAGCCTGCAAGCCTTGTGCCCAGTTGTCTACTGAGCCTGTGTGCCATAACTACTAAAGCCTGCACGCCTAGAGCCCATGTTCTGCAATGAGAAGCCACTGCAATAAGAAGCCCACACACCGCAACAAAGAGTAGCCCTCGCTCACCGCAACTAGAGAAAGCCCGCACGCAGCAGTGAAGACTCAACACAGCCAAAAATTACTAATTATTTTTTTTAAAAAAGAGTAAATGCACTTAAGAGAAGTCAAAAGAGCATGAGGTTGGGGACTAGGTTAAGTCATCACCAATAAAAGGGCAAGTGCTTACTGGAGGTCAGGTTAGGAGAAGAGTCTAATGTCCAGACATCCAGGACATTTAATTCAAGTTACCATCTACCAAATCCTGATTTAAAGGCAAGGTCTGATTTAATTTGGTGTACTAATTTCATTATTGACTAGGCAGTAATAGATCAATTTGAGTCTGCATCTCTAGGTGCAAATGAATAAAGACCTACTTTTAAATGAGGAAGAAAAATGAGTAAAAATAATCATTCTGATCTTGACCCACTCATGGGCTCTTACTCACTTTGACTAACTTTTGTGCACATCTGAATTCTTCTCAAGGCAGCCTTCATGTCCTTGTTCCGGAGACTGTAGATCAGCGGGTTTAAAAGTGGAGTCAAGGAGGAGTAGAACAAGGTTACAATCTTCTGTATCCCAGTTGGGTTTCCAGAGGTTGGGCTGATGTACATCACCATGAGAGTTCCATAGAACAGAGACACGACTACCAAGTGGGAACCACAGGTGGAGAAGGCCTTATATCTGCCAGCTGCTGAAGGGACATGCAACACTGCTCTGAGAACCAGGGTGTAAGATCCAAGAATGAATAAGAAGGTGATAAAGATAATAAGAGAGCTCAATATAGAACAGGAAAGCTCAATTCCAGGTGCAGGGGTACAGGACAGGGTCAGTAAAGGACCAGGGTCACAGACAAAATGGTCAATGCTATTGGGGCCACAAAAGGGGAGTTGTGTGATAAAATAGATAGGGACTGGATAGCAGAGGAAGGCTGTTACCCAGCAGAGGGCCGCCAAGTTCATGCAAAGACGGCTGCTCATGATGGTAGGATAGTGGAGAGGTCGGCAGATGGCCAAGTACCGATCAAAAGCCATGAGGGGCAGTAAGAAGGTCTCAGTGGTGCCCATGGAGAAGAAGAAGTAGAACTGGAGGAAGCAGGCAGTGAAAGAGATGGTTTTGGTTTCAGATAGGAAGTTTTTTAACAAATTGGGAACAGTGGTGTTGATGTAACAGATCTCCAGGAATGAGAAGTTGGCCAACAGAGTGTACATGGGCGTGTGAAGCCTGTGATCAAGCTTAACTGCAAAGACAATGGCCCCATTGCCCATCAGTGTCAGGATGTAGGACACAAGAAACAGTGTGAAGAGAAGGACCTGAACCTCTCTAGAGCAGGGAAAACTTAGGAGTATGAATTCAGTCACTGTGTTGACTCTTGAAACATTCATGGCTTCCTAAAGGGTGGAGAGAAAAAAACGACAATCACAAGATGACCTTATTCTAAAATCCTCAGGAATATTTCCTTTTATGAGAGCTATAAGCAGTATAGTTAGATTATTATTTATTTAATAGAATAAAATTATCTGAGGGCTTATATCTCTCAGATTCTTTTACTCTGTTAAATAAATAATGTAACTATACTTCCGAAGACTGTCAAACGTTGAGAATGCTTCATACCATCAGACGCTGAATTTTGGACTTTCTCATTCCTCTTTCAGTATTTTCTCAGATCTAGCAAAAGACAGGATCTTATGCAATAAGTAGCTGGGAGGTTAATGACAGTACTTACAAATGTAAGCAAGTATGATAACCATATATTTTTCTTTTTAGAATAAGATATAAAAACTCCCTTAATACTGGACACAGAATTTCAGTTGGATCTTTGGAATTACAGACACAAATGTTAGGCATCAGAAGAGGAGAGGGGAAAAGGTAACATAACACACTGAAATCTTTATGCATTTCACTTTTATTCTGGATCAGTGTTGGAATTATAAGTGTTGACGTCTTAATGTGGTCTGATAACCAAGATAAAAAATGTCAAATGTGCTATCCTTTTTTCAGTGTTCATCATGGTTTGTTAATTCAAGAAAAGTTTGAAAGTCCAGACACCTACATAATAGCTTTCAATCTGGTCGCATCATTTACCTATTGAATTAAACTATATCTTTAAAATTTTAGCCTAAGTTAAAACTCTACTTATAATTTTTTTAAGTCAGCAATGTATCTGGTATATTATGGATCTTTGAGGTTTTTGCCTAAGGTGTCAGAATTCCTAGAAAGGCCTCTATTCTGGCTTAAGGACAGATTCAGAAGGTAACAAACGCTTACAATACTGCTGTCTATAGTTTGGTCTTAATTTATTAATTTGTTTTCTGGATCCCCTCTGTTAGTGAGTGACAGTTATCATTTGGGCCTAAATGACCCAAAGTGACATGACTGAGTGTTGATATTTATTCAGAAAAATATAAATGCAGAATACAGACCCAGACACTTTTAATAAAAATATTCTAGCTAAGAATGTTTATTAATGTATTAGTTATAGAATGTATTACTCTCCAGATCATATAATGTCATAGCTTTAAGGATGATCTTGATGATTGCAATTAGTGACACAAGGGATGAGAGAAATTCAGAATTTTTCATATCACAATTCACTGCAAGGTTCGCCTTCAACCTGTGAATAGATCATATATGGCACAGTAAAAGCTGTGAATAATTCCTCAGTAGCAGGAATCGAGAGTAACCCAGAAGCCAAAGTAACCATGAGGAAAGAGTGAAAACAGCAAGAAATATTTGCTGCTAATGTGTATGAGGATTCCAATGGCTTTGTAAACCGTGTGGGAGTGAACTCACCAATCTGGCATGCTCAACCATCACCTTGCAGAGGCAGCAGACGATCATCTGCTCTGTGGCAGAGCCAAAAGGTAAAAAGAGGAAGGGCTTAAGTTTTTCCTGCCCTGCTCCTCATAGCTGCTTTGCCAGTTATTTCCAGATGTCACTTTGCTAATATCTTTGTTCCCCCAAAGGTTCTGACTGGGTACAACTTCTTGATTAATAAGGACAAAATTTACATACTGTTGAGGCTCCTTCCTCATCTTCAGCTCTCTCACTTCCCTGATTCCCAGCCCTCTTAATTGTAAGGATGACTCTCCTTACGTTAATTCATATATCTTGAGGTGTTATTGTTTTTACAGTCACACAAAAGAAGGCAGAGCTAAAAAGCACACTTGATAGCTGTCTTATACTTGTACCTCTTCTGAACCCATCTCCTTGTAGAACTCATGGGTCTGACTTGTCATCTTCTACTTTCACTGCAGCAAAAGGCAGGCAAGATGGAGGGCATGGCATGCTTGGCAGCCAACAGACCAGAGAGGGAGTTAATCTTGCTGGACACCGATAGTGGTTTGTACAGAAATTGGCATATTTGCTACACAACAAAGACTTATCTATGTTGCTCTGAGACCTATGCCTTATTCCTCTGAAGGGTTATAGTCTTCTATGAATTCCAGAAGTGGGAATTTATGAGGAAAGATTGTCGATTGTATTTCAAATGTTCCCTTCCCTCAGGAGTCCATTAATTGGGGCCTTTGAGACCCAGTTTCTCCAGTGGTGAGTGATCATCTCATGCTATTTTTAGAGCAGATGTTTAATTTATCCTATAGACAGGTTACTCTCATGATGGTGCAAACACTACAGCAACACCAGCTTAGCTGAAACACAAGGTTTTTGTTTTATCTTCCTTTTCCTTTATATTCCTTTTATTCATTTTTTGAGGTTGTCTGCAAGTTTGGAACTCTTGTTTGTCAATATCAGAGTTATGTCATCAGAGTTCTCATTCTCTTTCCTATTGACTCATTCAATAGCTTGAAAGGGTCATTCCCTTTTGTGTGTGTGCGTGTGTGTGTGTGTGTAGTGAAAGGCTTTCTCTCCGGGGTCACCTCTGTGCTTCTACCATGATACTGATAAGTAAGTATTTCATGGTGAACAGGTCCCAGGAGCAGAGACCATGGTGCAAGTGGTGAAATGCCAAACTTCTAGAAGATACCTCCCCATCTAGCCCTTTACAGTATTTCAAACTTTGCTCAGCAGGTGTCCCTAAAAGTTGGCATGATTATTGAAATTTTCTTGCTTGGTTTACGTAAGGCATTGCTGAGAGAAGTGACTCAAACTTTTGGACCCCTTTGTTTTCTTTTCCATTGAAGTATAATGGACATATAACACTATATTAATTTCAGGTGTACATTATAATGGTTTGATAGTTGTATGTATTACAAAATAATCACCACAATAAGTCCACTTAACATCCATCACCATATATAGTTACAAATTTTTTTTCTTGTGATGAGAATTTTTAAGATCTACTCTCTTCACAATTTTCAAATATACAATACAGTACTCTTAACTACAGTCACCATGTTATATATTACATCCCCAGGACTTATTTTATAACTAGAAGTTTGTACAATACCTTTTGACCCCCTTTACCCATCTCAACCCCCCACCCCCACCCCCACCCCCAACCTGTGGCAACCAGCATTCTATTCTCTGTATCTATGAGCTTGGTTTGCGGGGTGGCTGTTTTGGGTTGTTTTAGATTCCGCATATAAATGAGGTCATACAGTATTTGTCTTTTTCTGTCTGACTTATTTTACTCAGCATAATGCCCTCACGGTCCATCCATGTTGTTGAAAATGGCAAGACCTCATTCTTTCTATGGCTGAATATTCCATTGTATGTGTACATATATATAATGTAACATTATATATATATGACATCTTCTTTATTCATTCATATATTGATAAACACTTAAGTAGTTTCCATAAATTGGCTATTGTAAATAATGCTGCAGTGACATGGGGGTGCATATATCTTCTCTAATTAATGTTTTATTTCCTTTGGTTATATTCCCAGAAGTGGAATTTCTGGATCACCTAGTAGTGCTATTTTTAATTTTTTGAGGAATTTCACACTGTTTTCCATGGTGGCTGCACCAATTTACATTCCCAACAGCGCACAAAGATTCTCTGTTCTCCACATGCTTGCCAATACTTGTTATTTCTGGTCCTTTTTATAATAGCCATTCTAACAGGTGTGAGTTACCTCATTGTGATTATGATTTGAATTTCCCTGATGATTAGTGATGTTGAGCATCTTTTCATGTACCTGTTGGCCATCTATATGTATTCTTTGGGAAAATGTCTATTTACTGTATTATGTCTTTCATCAACATTGTTTATTTACTTCTTTTACTGAAAATGCTTTGGAGCTTTCATGTTGAATAATAATAGACACAACACCTGCAGTGATCATGGGCATCTTTATCTCATTCCTATTTTAATCAAAATGACTTAAGCAATTAAAAAAAAAAGTCTATTTAGATTTAGATCTTCTGTCCATTTATAATAGAATTGCTTTTTTTTTTTTTTTTTTTGCTATTGGGTTATATGAATTCTTTATTTTGGAATGCTAGTCCCTTATCAGGTATATGATTAGAAAATATTTTCTCCCATTCAATATGTGTTGCCTTTTTATTTTCTTGATGGGTCCTTCACAGGGCAGAAGCTTTTTAGTTTGAGGTTTTATTGTCTTTGCTTTTGGTGTCACAGCCAAAAATCATTATGAAGACTGATGTCCAGAGGGCCTACTGCCTATGTTTTCTTCTACAAGTTTTATGGTTTCAGGTCTTATATTCAGGTATTTAATCCATTTTGAGTTAATTTTTGTTTATAGTGTAAGATAGTGGTCCAGTTTCATTCTATTGCATGTGGCTATACAGTTTTTTCAACACTATTTATTGAAGAGACTATCCTTTCCTTATTGTATATTCTCGCCTCCTTTCTCATAAATTAATTGATTATATGTGTGTGTTTATTTGTGGGCTCTCTCTGCTGTTCCACTGATCTGTATGTCTGTTTTTATACCAAAACCATACTGTGTTTATTACTATAGTTTTGTAATATAGTTTGAAATAAAGAAGTATGATGCCCACTAATCATCAGAGAAATGCAAATCAAAACCACAATGAGATATCACCTCACACCTGTAAGATGGCTATCATCAAAAAGAACACAAATAACAAAAGTTGTTGACGATGTGGAGAAAAGGGAACACTTGTACACTGTTGGTGGAAATGTTATTTAGTACAGCCATATAGAAAACAGTATGGAGGTTCCTCAAAAAAACAAAAATAGGACTACCATATGATCCACGAATTCCACTCCCAAACAAATATCCAAAGAAAATGAAAACACTAATTCAAAGAGATACATGCATCCTAATGTTCACAGCAGCACTATTTACAATAGCCAAGATATGGAAACAACATAAGTGTCCATCAAGAGATGAATGCATAAAGAAGATGTGCTATACATATACAATGGAATACTACTCAGCCATAAAAAAGAATAAAATTTTGCAACAACATGGATGGACCTGCAGAGTATTAAGCTTAGTGAAATAAGACAGAGAAAGACAAATACTGTATGTTATCACCTACACATGGAAACTAAAAAACAAAATGAATGAATATAACAAAACAGAAACAGATTCCCTGATATAGAGAGCGAGCTAGTAGTTACCAGTGGGGAGAGGGGATGGGGAGGTTCACAATTGCAGTAGGGGTTTAAGAGGTACAAACTATAAATATGTTACAAGGATATATCGTACAGCACAGGGAATACAGCCAATATTTTATAATAACTTTAAGTGGAATATAATATCTAAAAACTTTGAATCACTATACTGTACATCTGAAATTAATGTAATATTGTAAATCAACTATACCTCAATAAAAATAAAAATTTTAATTAATTTTTAATACAACAATAAGAAAACAAACCAAATAAATGAGCTAAAGATCTAAATAGACACTTCATCAAAGAAGACAAACAGATGGCAAATAAGCATATGAAAAGATGTTCCACATCACATATAATCAGAGAAATGCAAATTAAAACAATAATGAGATACCACTACACACCTATTAGAATGGTCAAAATCCAGAACACTGACAAGATCAAATGCTGGAGAGGATGTGGAACAACAGGAACTCTCACACATTGATGGTTGGGAATGCAAAATAGGGGAATGCAAAATGGTACAGCCACTTCAGAAGACTATTTGGAGATTTCTTACAAAGTTAAGCCTACTCTAACCATATGATTCAGGAATAGCATTCCTTGCTATTTACCCAAAGGAGTTGAAAACTTATGTCCACATAAAACCCTGTGTAGTGGTCCGAGCATGGGTTGGAAAAGAATTTCCAGACACAAGGCAGAATGCAAGGAAGACAGAGTTTATTAGAGAGAAGGGAAGCTGCAAGAACAACAGGCCAGGGAAAGCCAGGGAAAGTCCACCCTGAGCATGGGTTGCTTTCCTGTTTTTATAGCCAGGGAACCTGTAGTCATCTGCTGACTGGGCAGAGTATGTATACTTTTAGTGTGCTGATCAGGAGAAAAATGGGGCAAGTATCTTTCCTTACATGGGATGGGCAAGGGACATGGCATGCTGCTTGGGAAAGTTTGGAGACATTGCAATTGTTGAATTGTACAGAGTGACAGGAGTCCGGTAGCTCTTTGTTCCGGCAATATTGGCCCTTTGAGTTTATCTTGTTCTTTGTCCTTGGAGCACACCACACCCTGCACACAGATATTTATAGCAGCTTTAGTCTTTATTGCCAAAATTTGGAAGCAACTGAGATGTCCTTCAGCAGGTGAACAGATGATAAACTGTGATACATCCAGCAATGGAATATTATTCAATGCTAAAAAGAAATTTGCTATCAAACCATGAAAAGACATGCAAGAATCTTAAATGCATATTACTAAGTGAAATAACCCAATCTAAAAAAGGCTACAAACTGTATGATTCCAACTACGACATCCTGGAAAGGGCAAAACTATGGAGACAAATATTAACGCAGGGGCCTTTCCTCAGAGTTTCTCAGGATTCAAACCATATCGCTCATGGTTTGTAACTTTCCCCTCACGAAAACATTAGTGACAGCTAAGAGAAAATGTTTAAAAGTGCTCAAACCGCAAGATTAAAAGCTGAAACACTGAATTGATGCGGATGCTTACGGTTCAATACTTCAGGGTTGACCAGCCTCTCTCGTTATCTCCCCACTGGAAAACGCCAGCTCAGTCCTGCTCTCCCGCCACAGACTCCTCGGCGCCCTCCTGTGGCCCAGGCGCACGTGCCTGACGGCGTGCTGACGTCACCGTGCGTCGCTTGGGCCTGCTGGGGGTGGGGGGGGATTCCCCACAGTGGACCCCAGCTGCCAGTTAGTGTCTTCTGTAAGCGCTGTGGCTCTCCAGTCTGAGGTGAATGCCAGGCTGCTTCCCTGCTGCCCTGTTTACTGCGCCAGCACTGCGGTATGCAGCCCTGAAACATTTTTCCCCCTCATTTTTCACCTACGGTAATAAATCCCACTCTGCAGATCAAAAAAAAAAAATTTAATGGTTTCCGGGAGCGGAGAAAGGGTGCTGGAAAAATAAGTAGGCAGAGTACAGAGGATTTTTAAGCCAGAGAATATTCTGTATGTTTTTATAATGATGGATATATGTCCAGAAACATAGAAAGTACACCAGGAGTGGTCTTTGGGCAATTATGCTGTGTCAATGCAGCTTCATCCTTGGTGAGAAATATACCATCTGGTGTGTGATGTCAATAAAGGGGGAGGCTAGGTATGTGTGTGGGTAAGGGCCGTATGTGCCTTCCTCGCAATTTTATTATAAACCTAAAACTGCTCAAAAAAACACAAATGGTCTTAAAATAAAAGGCTATAGACTTCTATCAGAAAATATAGTAGATATAAATGATCTCCCCCAATAAAGAACTAAAAGTATAGTAAATTATGTACTGCACCAGCACACTCATGACACATAAGAAACAAGATACAGTGAGAAATAAACGAACAGGTCAGATCAATAAATAAAACTTTCAGTTTCAGAATAAAACATCTTTGAGGATCCTAGACTCCAAGGCAAAAAAGGAAGCAAAATAAATTATAATGTTCTCATTATATAATAAGACAATATAAATCAAAGAAATAAATTTTTACATAGTATGATACTTCAAAAAGAATTTATCCAAAGACGCGAATGTAGAGAACAAACTTGAGGACACTGCAGGGTGGGGAAGAGGGGGACGGGACAAAGTGAGGGAGTAGCATTGACATATATACACTAGCAAATGTAAAATAAGTATGCTGCATACCATAGAGACATCAACTCAATGATTGGTGGTGACCCAGAGGAGTGGGATAGGAAAGGTGGGAGGGAGGGGAGGCTCAGGAGGGAAGGGATATGGGGATAAATGTATAAATACAACTGATTCACTTTGTTGTACAGTGAAAACTGGCACAACAGTGTAAAGCAATTATACTCCAATAAAGATCTGAAAAAAAAATTAGTATGAATGCAAAGAAAAATTTATTCAATTAGGTTCCCCATGGTTTTATCTAAAAATTTATTTTTTACAACTTTCTTTAAAATATAATACGTGGCAGAAAATGCATAAAGCATATGTAAAATATAATGAGTGTAAATGAATAATTATAAAGCAACTATCCGATAGCCACTACAAAAGACCAGAAATAGGACGTTGTAAGTCTTTTTATCATACTTATTTCTCCCACTAATATCTGTTGTAGACTTCTTTGCTTTATAATTTTTATGTGTCTACTAAAAAATAGTTTAGAATTACCTGTTTTAAAACTTTACATGAGGAATCATATTTAACATTCTATTTTTAATGTATTGATATTTATTTTCACTTTATACATAGTAAAATTCACTCCTTGAATTAATTTCACTTTGACCAGTTCTTGCTTATGTATTTTGAAGCTCTGTTGTTAGGTATGTCATACATTTGGAATAGTTATATCTTCCTGAAGAAAGACCCGTTTTGAATCATGCTATATACTACTTTGTTCTTGGTAGTGTTCCTCATTCTGAAGTCTGCTTTGTCGGATGTTAATATAGCTACTCCAACCTTTTTTTTTATCAGTGTGGGGTATATCTTTTTCTAGCACTTTAATTTTAATCTATTTTTTTTAATTTAAAGTGGATTTGTTATAGACATCATATTATTGAGTCTTACTTTTTTCCCCAATGTATATTTTTCCCCAGTGTACAATTGGTTTCTTTAGACCATTTATATTTAATCTAACCTCTGATATGGTTAGATTAAAATCTACCATTTTGCTAGCTTCATTCTATACTTATTCTATCTTTTCAGTTCTTTTTTCTCTTTCTGTCTTCTTTTGGCTTATTTTTTATTAATCCATTTTAACTACATTATTGCCTTATTATTTGTGTCTCTTTTCTAAATTTTTTAAATGGTTGTCCTAGGATCTACAATATACATATTTACTTAATCACAGTCTAACTTCAAATAATATTATACTACTTCATATATTGTGTAAGGGATTTATACCAGTGTATCCCATTTGCTCACTCTAATTCTTTGGGCTACTTTTTGTCATAGATTTTACTTTTATGCTATAAGCACGCAAAATATTGCTACTATATATATTTCTTTTATTTCACTTCCAGTGCTTTTTATTTTTTTGGTGAAACTATGTGTCTGTCTGTCTGAGGTCATACTCCTTCTACCTGAAAAAATTCAACATTCGTAGTGCAGGTATACTAGCAATAAATTCTCTCAGTTTATATAAGAAAGTATATACTACTTCATTTTTTTCCAGCTTTATTGAGGTATGATTGATAAAAAAAATTGTACATATTTAAGTCATACAATGAGGGGTTTTTAAGATACATAACATTGTGATTTAATATATGTATACATTATGAAATGATTACCACCTCAAGTTAATTAACACATCTAATATCTCACATAGTTACCTTTTTGTGTAAAGATCTACTTAAGATCTACTGTCTTAGCAAATTTCAAGTACAGTACAATATTATTAATTATAGTTCACCAGGTTGTACCTTAGATCCCCAGAAATTATTCATCTTACAACTGAAAATTTATATTTATTGACCAACATCTCCCCACCTCTCCTACCTTCCAGCCCCTGGAAGTCACCATTCAGAGAGCTGGTTTTATGAGTTCAACTTTATAGATTTTATATATAGGTGAAATCATATGGTATTTTTCTTTATGTGTTTGACTAACTTCACTTAGCATAATGTCCTCTGCATTCATCCATGTTGTTGCAAATGAGACTATTCCCTTCTTTTTCATTTGTTGTTGCAAATGGCTGAACAGTACTCCATAACTTTGGCTATTTGGGTCTTTTGTGGTTTCATAGAAAATTTAGGATTGTTTTCATTTCTGTGAGCAATGCCATTGGAATTTTGATAAGGATTGCATTGAATCTACAGATGACTTTGGGCAGTAGGGACATTTTAACAATATTAATTCTTCCAATCCATGAACACAGGCTATCATTCCATTTTTGTGTGTCTTCTTCGATTTCTTTCATCAATGTCTTATAGTTTTCAATGTACAGATCTTTTACCTTGTTGGTTAAATATATTCTTAAGTATTTTTACTTTTTGACGCTTGGTGGCAGGAGTATTTCTGGCCTGTGGCTAAGGGATATAGTCAAGTTAAAGGGCTTTTTCAGGATCTGCAGTTGGACCAAGGTCAGAAGGCCTGCATCATGGACATCAACAGATTTGTCTACCACCCAGTCCTTGGACAAGCACAACAAGTGGCTAAAAGGAGCTGGAGCTGATTCACAGGTTACTTCAGTATCCACAGCCACACTGAGGTTGGCAGAACTGTTACCTGGGCACAGGTGAGCATGACTCCTGCTAGGTCCATTGGTGGATGGTGCTGTGATGAGACCAAGGCCAAAAGTGGTTTAACTGAGTTACACAGAGACAGAGTTGTGTCTGAATCTTCACCCAAGACTTTGGCAGTGAATCTGCCACCTGGGCATGAGCCTGCCTTCTCAAAATGGCCCTCTTTGGTCATGAACTCTACTGGGAATTTATAATCTCTTATCTAGATCCCAAAACTCACACAAAGGCACTTTTGTCCTTGTATTGCTGCCAAATTATTGTTGCTGAGGTGGGACATAAGGCCAGCATTACCCTGATACCAAAACCAGAGAAGGATACTACAAAAAAAGAAAACTTCTGCCATTATCCCTTATGAACATATGTGCAAAAATTCTCAACAAAATATTAGCAAACCAAATTCAACTACACATTAAAAGGATCATACACCATGATCAAGTGATCAAGTGGGATTTATTTCTGGAATGCAAGGATGGTTTAACCTAAGCAAATCAATAAATATAATATACCACATTAACAAATTGAAAAATAAAAATCACATCATCTCAATAGTTGCAGAAAAAGCATTTGACAAAATACAATATCCTTTCATGATTAAAAATAAACCTTAACAAACTGGGTATAGAAAGAACATACCTCAACACAATAAAGTCCATGTATGACAAGTTCACAGCTAACATCATAGTTCAAAGGTAAAAGCTTGAAAGCTTTTCTTTTAAGATTAGAAACAAGACAAGGGTGTCCATGCTCACCATTTCTATTCAACATAGTACTGGAAGTTCTAGCCAGAGAAATCGGTCAAGAAAAATAAATAAAAAGCATCCAAATCAAAAAAGAAGGTAAATTTTCTTTGCAGATGACATAATGTCATATACAGAAAATCCTGAAGACTCCACCAAAAAAACTGTTGGAACTATCAACAAATTCAGTAAAGTTACAGGACAAAAATCAACATACAGAAATCAGTTTCATTAATGTACACTATGAAATATCTAAAAAAGAAATAAAAATAATTCCATTCACAATAGCATCAAAAACAATAAAATAAGATCTGTACTCTGAAAGCCATAAGACGTTCATGAAAGAAACTGAAGAAGACACTAATAAATGGAAAGATATTTTGTACCCATAGATTTAAAGAACTAATATTATAAAAATGTCCATACTACCCAAAGCCATCAATAGATTCAATGCAAGTCCTACCAAAAGCCAATGTCATTGCTCACAGAAATTTTTAAAAATTAAAATAATAATAAACAAAACAAAACAAAAAACTAAAATTTGTCTGGAACCACACACACACACACACACACACACACACACACACACACACACACACAAACCAAAGAGCAAAAGCAATCCTGAGAAAGAAGAAGAAAGCTGGAGCCATCACACTTCTTGATTTCAAACTATACTACAAAGCTGTAGGAGTCAAAACAGTATGGTACTGGCATAAAAATAGACACATAGACCAATGGAACAAAACTGAGAGCCCAGAAATCAACCATCATATATATAGTCAACTAATATTTGACAAGGAAGCCAAGAATACTCAATGGGGAAATAGCACAGAGTGTCACTGAATATCAAGTTCACTAACAACCTGCCCCAGTACCCATCAATGAAGATTTTCTCATTGATCATCATTCACCTTTCCCTAGAGATCTTATTTTACAGAAGTGGCTTAAGAGGACCCTAGGAAGAAACCCCAATTCTTTTAGAAGAAACAAAAGACCAACAATTAAAACTCTCTTCTCACATTTGCACCGATTTCAAATTCCCCATTCTTAGAAAGTGAAATCAGAGTGGAAACTGAGAATTTGACTAGATAAGTCAATTAAATGGCTTCTGCCATCTTGGGTTGCCTTACATCATCTTGGATTGCCTTCCACAGCAAGTAAGGTCATTCCACAACATGATCAGGTCACACAAGGCAGTTCCTACCTAGTACCAGCCACCTGGTCATTACAGTGAAAGACTCCAAGAAGTTTTAGTGGATTTAATTTTAAAGTGACCAACAGAATACAGTTTTCTGTTTCTCTGTGTTGTAGCACTTCACTGAAGCTAGAGAGGAAATATTTGTTCACAAACGTCTCAGTTTCAGAATTAGAGTCATAGACAAAACTTCCATTTGTTGTACTGATCCCCACAGAGGGTAGTTCCTTAATGAAATGCAATCTCTGCAGTGAAAAGCCTCCTGAAATGTACTCAGTATTTCCCCTGGATTCTCCGTTTCCTTAACTCTAGCCACCCCCTAGGAACTAATCTACTAAATAAGCCCCAAAGACTGAAAAGAGGTGGCACTCCAGAGGAAACAAGGAAGCCACCAAGACCAGTTGAGGAGAGACATAGAGTTTTAGAGTAATCCCTGAGAGGAAACATGGATTAAATTCCACTTCACATGTTAAATGTCTCAGAAAACTCCTAGAAAACAAGTCTCTGGAGCCTCCAGAAATGAAGGAAGGCCAGTGAACCACATAAAATACCCTCACCTGGAGTTTTCCTCATCTGAGCCAATGAAGAGGAGATGCCTTCATGTTCAGCTCCACTGTGCCCATCCATGTCTCCAAGCTGAGCCAGGAAATCCATCACTATATGTAAGAGAAAAGGACTAATCATCCATTTTACAACCACTGCTCTGATATACTACAGAGTACCTCTTACTTTATAAATCTGATTAGACATTGTTCCTCTGTAGTAGTATAGTATAAACATTCCATATATGAATGTAGAACATTTGTGTTCATTGGATAAGAAGTCATGCACCCTCTGTGAAGCCTATTTGTAAAATGAACAATTAGAATAGATCATCTCAATCATTTTTTTCCAATTCTATGACTTTATGATTATTAGGGACCACTTTTCTGAAAGCAATCTCACATTCCAGGAATATATGTATATATATATACTGAGAAGATGGTATACCAAGTGAAGAACATTCAGAAGGAAGCTATTTAATCAAGCTATTATTCTTGAGGTGGGTGGACTGTTGAGTTGACTGGTTGGCTGGTTGGTTGGTTTCTTGTATCGGAAAGGAGAGTACGAAAAAGCTGGTCCCCTAGGATTGTCCTCATATAATGATTTATAAATCCCAAAGCATGAGGAACAGTGTGTTTATGGCATTAAATGGTGGATAGTCCGTTCTAATACCCTAACTATTCCCAGCAAGTAATTTTGGAGGCTTTGGAGGGTGGAGTTATGAAGAATTTAATGGGGTCAGTTTATTCCATCAGTTGTTAAAATAAAAATTGATTACTCTGGCTTTTCTGTTAAGCTTCCCACCCTTTGATTGTCTCATTACTTATCTACATTTTCACCAAAAGCTGCAGGAAAAATAATGTTGCTGCTAATAAGTCTTATAGGGTATGGTGGCAGAAAAGATGAAATGAGATGTGAAGTTGTCAGTATATAATGGAGAGTGTCCTGAACCATTATTCACACTAATCAGACATAGTTCATTTTTTCAGAA
The DNA here is from genome assembly GCF_030028045.1 of Hippopotamus amphibius kiboko. Classification (NCBI taxonomy): domain Eukaryota; kingdom Metazoa; phylum Chordata; class Mammalia; order Artiodactyla; family Hippopotamidae; genus Hippopotamus; species Hippopotamus amphibius. The sequence continues at coordinate 175,489,245 of NC_080187.1, read as the reverse complement.
AGGAGGACAGGAAGTGCAGAGCTCATGTTTCTGGTTTCTACTTTAAATCTGTGAGTTTGGACTTAGTTCCTGACCTGTAGCAGAGAAAGTGATTTATTTATGCTTCGTAAATAACAGTCTGGGAATCATCTATTGAGTACCTTATTCAGTGAAGGTGGTAAACAAATATCTTTTGAGTTCAACATTGATTGAAAAACTGGACAGTTTGAGACTCGGATGCTCAAACCTCCTTTTTTATGCTTCCTTAAAAACCACCAATGGGGGACTTCCTAGGCGGTGCAGTGGTAAAGAATCCGCCTGCCAATGCAGGGTACATGGGTTCGAGCCCTGCCCTGGGAAGATTCCACATGCCACAGAGCAACTAAGCCTGTGCACCACAACTGTTGAGCCTGTGCTCTAGAGCCCATGAGCCACAACTACTGAGCCCACGTGCTGCAACTATTGAAGCCCATGCGCCTAGGGCCCGTGTTCCACAACAAGAGAAGCCACTACAATGAGGAGTCTGTGCACCACAATGAAGAGTAGCGCCCGCTCTCAGCAACTAGAGAAAGCCCCTGTGCAGCAACGAAGACCCAACACAGCCAATAAATAAATTAAATAAATAAATAAATAAATTTATATACATAAAAAAAAAACCCACCAACGGGGGACTAGTCCAAATCTTGGTTCCTAAGTATCATACATGATCCTTCTTTCAAATTCTCTGTTCTTCTTTGCCTTTCAAATTTCTTTATCTCCTACACCTAACAAAGTTATGACTGGGGACTTCCAATATGCAAGGCAGGAGATCTGAATTTAACAAGAAAACTCAATATTGAAGCTATTATTTTTAAGACTCAATCGGTGCTTTTTTAATATTAATCCGTTACAAGATTAATCTGTTGTTTAAACACAAAGATTTATATATTTTTTGTTCAATTTTTAAATGCTACTGAAAGTACATGCCTATCCAAATATTAGAAAATGTCCTCTCTTCCTTCTCAGAGAACAAAATTAATTCTACCAGATAAAATTGTAGATAAAATCCCATTGATCTCAGATCACTTTATTTGTTTTTATCATCCAAAAATATTTACTAAATGAACTAAATCTTTGTACTGAAACACCATTTTCTTTATCTAGGTAGGATCTCAATATAAAAAGTAAGATAGTTCATTTTTGTATAGTATGTGTAAAAAACATGAAAATAAACACATAAATAGGGATGTTTTAAAAATAATATTCTCACATATTCTTTAAACAAATATTTATGATATACTGGGTCTTTTGTATTTTTTTAGGCATAACTCAACTGGTTAGAGTAATATTTTAAAAGAAATTTTTTAAGGAAAACTTAGGAACAGCCTTGAGTCTTGAGTGTAGTGATATCTGTCACAATTAACTCAGTTGATTAAGCCATTCTGAAAAGCCAGTGTTCTGGAGTCATTTTTATCTCCATGCGTAAGTCAACTAATTCTGTTCTGTTGCCAAAGGCTTAGCTCAACCTCACACCAGCTTTCCTCAAAATATATGTTGTTGTTGATTTTAAGAAAGTAGGCTGAATAAGAGAAAGTCGATGAGTTCGTGCATGAAGACCCATAATCAACTTTAGAAAAACAGACCAAAATCAGAAAAGGTCTTCTTAAGGATAAAAATAAAACAGAAAGAAATTTGTATCACTGGTTGTACAAACTGATATGGATCTTGCTGCATTGCATTCTAGCAAAATAATACTGCGATTTAGATCAACAATCAATTCAAAATAAAGTGAGGTTTAATCCCACCTGATTTCAAAATATCTCATATATTCAATATTTTCCTCTAAGGTTTAAGTTCCCTTTCAATAAAATCCTTTAAATAGGTAGAAAGCAAAGCTACTTGGGTTACACTCATGTCTTTCTTCTTTGTAGATTAAGACCCATGAACAAATCAGCAACATACATTGTGACTGAGTTTGTTCTCCTGGGATTCCCTGGTTGCTGGGAGATACAGATTTTTCTTTTCTCACTATTTTTGGTGGTTTATTCTTTGACTTTGCTGGGGAATGGAGCCATTATCTGTGCAGTGAGATGGGACCCACGACTACATACCCCCATGTACTTTCTGTTGGGAAATTTTGCCTTCCTTGAGATCTGGTATGTTTCCTCCACTGTTCCTAACATGCTAGCCAACATTCTCTCCAAAACCAAGGCCATCTCATTTTCTGGCTGCTTCCTTCAGTTCTATTTCTTCTTTTCCCTGGGCACAGCTGAATGTCTCTTCCTGGCAGTAATGGCTTATGATCGGTACCTGGCCATCTGCCACCCACTGCACTACCCCACCATCATGACTAGGAAGCTCTGTGAAATGCTGGTGTCTCTCTGCTGGTTCATTGGATTCCTTGGCTACCCAATCCCCATTTTTCTCATCTCCCAACTCCCCTTCTGTGGACCCAATATCATTGATCACTTCCTGTGTGACATGGACCCACTAATGGCTCTGTCCTGTGCTCCAGCCCCCATTACTGAAATTACTTTCTATACTCAGAGTTCTCTCGTCCTCTTTTTCACTGTTATGTACATTCTTCGATCCTATATCCTATTGCTTAGAGCTGTTTTTCAGGTTCCTTCAGCAGCTGGCCGGAGAAAGGCCTTTTCCACCTGTGGTTCTCATTTAGCAGTGGTGTCTCTTTTCTATGGAACAGTCATGGTAATGTATGTGAGTCCTACATATGGCATCTCAACTTTGATGCAGAAAATCCTCACACTGGTGTATTCAATAATGACTCCTTTCCTTAATCCCCTGATCTACAGTCTTTGAAATAAGGACGTGAAACTTGCCCTGAAAAATTTCCTGTTTGGAATGAGAATTAGTCAAAATTCATAAACCAAAGATGTGTTATACTTCCAAGTTCAAATGAAGAATAAGGTGGAGATATGTAAGTTCTTTCAATGGTCTTTTAGTCCTCATTCTGAGTAGTTAGAGGCCATGGTTGTTTTCCTGGAAGTGTGCCCATCTTAAACACCTATGATGACTACTCAAGCCTTAATTTGTAGTACTTGGATATGCACTAAAAATTTTTTAAAGGCTGTCCTTATTGAAATTATAAAATGGGATTGCTATATGAGGGAAACTAGACTTTCCTGAAAGATTTATCGTAAGTTTTAAGACAAGTCGAATGACCTTTACCAAATGGTTAAAGGTACAGTGACTTTTTTAAACATTTTTATTTAGGTATAACTGATATACAAAAAGACTACACATGTTTAATATATTTTAAAGGTGCACTGACTTTTTTTTCCTTTTGGAAAGAGTATCTTTTTTTTTGAATTGAAGTATAGTTGATTTACAATGTTATGTTAGTTTCTGGTGCACAGCAAAGTGATTCAGTTATACATATATATACATATTCTTTTTCATATTCTTTTCCATATGGTTTATTACAAGATATTGAATATAGTTCCCTGTGCTATACAGTAGGACTTTGTTGTTTATTTTATATATAGTAGTTTGTATCAAGTTGCAGTGACTTTTAACAAACCATGAGACCTTTCTATAACCTTTAAGAGATACTTCTTTCTTATATCTAGTCTAACAATCTCATCTAAACACATTCTCTCTAAAAAAGAAAAAGAAAAAAACTGTCTCAACCAGAAGTAATTCATTCAACAAATTTTCTTAGAGATATAGTTCCTTTATAGTAATTTTGAAATAAACTTGAATACATGCTAAGTAATAATTTGTTAAAATTGCTTTTCACATTTCTGCTATCATACGTACCACACTATAGTGTAATTTATTTATTTACATGCATTCCCCCTTGAGGGTGCTCCTTGAAGACAGCAGCTGCCTTTTCATTTCTGGATTCCCAACACACAGTGTCAGAGAGGAAACAGCCCCTGGAATCTGGGAGCTGGCCTGGCACTATCAGTCAGGTCTTGGTGTAATCCTGCTGAACATAAGTTCACAGAATGCCAGCATTAGACAAGGCCACTATGTGAGCATGATGGATCACGACAAAACAAGACCACTCTAGAATCATGTTGGGGACTTCCCTGGTGGCGCAGTGGTTAAGAATCCGCGTGCCAATGCAGGGGACACAGGTTCCAGCCGTGGTCAGGGAAGATCCCACATGCCGTGGAGAAACAAAGCCCGTGTGCCATAACAACTGAGCTTGTGTTCTAGAGCCCAAGAGCCACAACTACTGAGCCTGCATGCTGCAACTACTGAAGCCTGTGCACCTAGAGCCCATGCTCCACAACAAGAGAAGCCACCAAAATTAGAAGCCCATACACCACACCCAAGAGTACCCCCTGCTTGCTGCAACCAGACAAAGCCTGCACGCAGCAACAGAGACACAACGCAGCCAAAGAAATTTTTTTAAATAAAAAAATTTTAAAAAGATATAATAGAATCATGTTGGAGCACAGACAAAATCAACAATACTGTCCCAAGCACAAAAGAAAAAAAAAAAAAAGACCAAACATTCCTCTCTTTAGGTTAATATGAATGACTGCTGTCTCTTTACCAAGTAAAGTTTTAGCCCAAGTGCCTTCTAAATAACACTTAAGATAGTCATAGAATTTTCTTCCACTTTCTGACAGTATCCAGAGAAAAATATCTACTTCCTTCAATTCTCCCCAAAGTCAACTAACACAAGCCCAAATCATAGAGTAAATCCCTTCTAACATCTCTCTACTGAGATGCCCCATGTTCCCCATGGCATATGTTCTCTCTTTTTGCAAAAAGCCAATAAACCCATCTTTGTTCAACTACAGGTGTGTTCATGAGGGTCTTTGTTATTGGAAATCAATAGTAGTACAGTATCTAGCATAGAATAAGAACCCAAAATGTTTATTAAATACTATTACCTCAATTTTTTACTTATAAAAATAATGTGTAATTGTTGTAACAAAGCCAAGCAATGAAAAAGTGTATAAAGATGATGGATTTCCCATCTTTACTCTCATCCCCACTAATCCTTCACTCTGCTCCTCAGCGTGTACATATCTAAATTCCTCTGTCTGGTATTCAAAACCGTTCATAATATGGCCCCACTGTGTTTGTTTTCCATCACTTCCCGACATGAATCCTCAGCTCTAGTCAGGCAATCACTTAACTACTCCACTCTCTATCATCTCCACACCTTTGCTTAGGCTGCTCTTTAAACCTGGAGAGCCTCACCTCATCTTCTGCTGTGCAGCTTGAGAAAGATACTTAACACTTAGATTCTTAGGGCCTTATTTTGAAAAATGGGTACGTAACATTTTTAACAATGTCATAAGGATTAAATGAGACAATTTATGTAAGGACCATAACACAGTAAAAACACACTGGAGGTTCTTGGCACATGTTCATTCCCCTCTCCTTCCTATCTTTTAAATCTGACCATGGATAATTTGCTAGTTATTCTGCTGGATTTTCACTATGCTCATACAAACCTTCATTGCCAAATAATACATATGTATATGTATATGAAACTAATGCCTTAATTAAAGTGCAAATTCTGGAGTCAGACTTGTCGCATCCCAGCTTATCTCCTTGCTTTGTGACCTTCGACAAGTTGCTTGAATGCTACAAACTTCAGCTACTTCACCTGTAAAGTGGGATAATAATGACAGCTATCTCATAGGGTTGTTATGAGTCAATACTTATAAAGCACATAGCATTGTGCCTAGCAGATAGTAGAGCTCAAGAAACATCAGCTAAAAGAATAAAAAATTTCTAACTCAATAAAATATCATGGTATCTTTCAAAGTCAATATATATAATTTTACCTCATTCTATTTAACAGGAACATTGTATTCCATTATATGAACATATCACAATTTATTTACCCATTATTCAATTAAGATACTTTATTGCACCCAATATTTTTCAATTAAAACAATGCTGCAATAAATGTCCTTGAATATAGGTCTCTGTACAGTCACATCAATATTCCATAAATTAGAGGAAGGATTTCTGGGATATAAAATTTGTATATTTTTAGTTACAAAAAATACTTCTAAACTGGATACTCCAAAATAGTGTATTACATTTCAACAAATAGTACTGGGACAACTTGATATCCACAAGGAAAAGAATGAAGTTGGATGCCTACCTTACTCCACATAAAAAAATTAACTCAAAGTGGATCAAAGACCTAAATGTAAGAGCTAAAACTACAAAATTCTTACAATAAAACATAGATTTAAATCTTTGTGTCCTTGGATTATGTATTTTTTAGATATAATACCAAAAATATAAGCAATAAAATAAAAAATAGATAAATTGGACTTCATCAAAATTTTAAAATTTTGTACTGCAAAGAATACTATCAAGAGAGATTGAAAGGTCACTTAATGGGAAAAAAATTTGCAAATCATGTATTTGATAAGAGTCTAGTAGCCAGAATATATAAAGAACTCCTACAACTCAACAATTAAAACACAAATAACAATTTTTCAATGCACAAAATATTTGAATAGGCATTTCTCAGAAGATACACAAATGGCCAGTGAACAAATGAAGCACACTCAACATCATTAGTCTTTAGAGAAAGATAAATTAAAACCACAATGAGATACCTCTTCATGCCCAGTAGTTTGACTAGAATCAAAAAGACAGGCAACACCAAGTGCTGGCCAGGATTTGGAAAAACTTGAACACTCACACATTGCTGGCAGAAATGTAAAATGGTGCAGCTGCTTTAGAAAACAATCTGGCAGTTTCTCAAATAGTTAAACATAGAGTGACCATATGACCCAGCAAGTTCATTCATAGGTATAAACCCAAGAGAATTAAAAATGTATTCACACAAAACATATATATGAATGTTCATGGAAGCATTATTCATAATAGTCAAAAAGTAAAACAACCTAAATCTCCATCAACTGATGAATGGACAACAAAATGTAGTATATACATACAATGAAATATTACTCACCCATAAAATGAGTTAAATATGATACTTGTTACAACACAGATGAACTTTGAAAACGTTATACTGAGTGAAACAAGCCAGACACAGAAGGCTACATTATTATAGGAGTCCATTTACATAAAATGTCCAGAATAGACAAATTTATAAAGACAGAAAGTATATTAGTAGTTGTTAAAGACTAGGCAGATGGAAGAATAGGGACTGACTACTAATGGGTACTCAATTTCTTTAGGGGGATGAAGAAGATGTTCTAGAATCAGATAATGGTGGTGGTTGCACAACCTTACAAATATACTAAACCTACACTTTAAAAGGATGAATTTTATGCTATGCGAATTGTATCTTGCTAAAACATTTGTGTGGAAGTGCTCATTTTCCCACAGCCTCCCTAGCATTGGATCTTTTTGTGTGTGTGTGTGGTCTGGAACTTCACAGGAAATTTTTCCTTTTTTCTTTTTTTTTTTTAAAGCTCTTTATTGAAATATAATTGCTTTATACTGTTGTGCCAATTTTTGAGGTACACCAAGTGAATCAGCTGTATTTATACATACATCTCCATATCCCCACCCTCCCGCAACTCCCTCCTACCCTCCCTATCCTGGCCCTCTAAGTCATCACCCATCATCGAGTTGATCTCCCTATGTTATGCAGGAACTTCCCACGAGCTATCTATTTTACATTTGGTAGTGTTTATACGTCAATGCTACTCTCTCACTTCATCCCAGCTTCCCCTTTGCACCCCCCCCAACCCGGTGTCCTCAAATCCATTCTCTACATCTGTATCTTTATTCTTGCCTTGTCACTGGGGTCATCAGTACCATTTTTTTTTAGATTCCACATATATGAGTTAGCATACGGTATTTGTTTTTCTCTTTCTGACTTACTTTGCTCTGTATGACAGACTCTAGGTCTATCCACCTCACTACAAATAACTCAATTCCATTTCTTTTTATGGCTGAGTAATATTCCACTGTATATATGTGCCACATCTTCTTTATCCATTCATCTGTTGATGGGCATTTAGGTTGCTTCCACGCCTAGCACTGGATCTTATCACGGTTTCTCATTTGTTTGCCAACATGAGAGGTGAGAGTAATATTGTATTAATTTTCCTTCCTTGAATTTAACATTAAGTGCCACAAGAGCTTAGGAAAATGAGATATCAGTGTATGCTGTAGATATAAATTCATTCAGGAAGGAAGTTGTGGTTGATTAGTGGCCTGAAGATAAGAAGGAAAGGGGAACAGACCTAGTTCTCAACAGTGTTGAGAACCTCCTAGGTGTCTTTTACTGTCTATGGTCCTTACAAAAATTGTCTCATTTAATCCCTGCGACATTGTTACAAGATATAAATTACACCCATTTTACAAAATAAGACCGTAAGAATCTGTGTTAAGTATCTTTCTAAAGCTGCATAGCAGAAGATGAGGTGAGGCTCTTCAGGTTTAAAGAGAAGCCTAACCAAAGAGGTGGAGTATTTAAGTGACTGCCTGACTAGAGCTGGGAAGTGATGGGAAACAAACACAGTGGAGCCATATTATGAAGGGTGTTGAATACCAGACAGAGAATTTAGATATGTAGACTCTGAGGAGCAGAGAGAAAGGCTAATAAAAAAGGAAGAGGAGAGCAGAACCCTAGATAACAACCTTCATGACCTCAGGTACCCATGACATCCAAATCTGCCACCTGCTCTATTTCAACAAATTTCAACACTTCTGTCTCCACAGCTCCTCTCAAATGTTCCCAAGAAAAGGAGTATCTGACATAAAATTACTGCTGAGGCTTTTGAAGGATGAATTTGTGGAACATTAATATTTTTCACCCTTTTGTGTTGAGTCTTGGAGATAGGTTATTAGACTGGATGTATAATTTCTGAGGATGGAAAAGTGTGGAAAAAGATAAAACCTGCTATTATAATGAGAATTCTTACTGACATTCCTCTCTTTGTCATTTCTCCACTTTTGCTTTCTAAGCTCTCTAAAACCTTAGCCCTACAGATTTTCCTTTCCCCATGGTCTTACCTAGCCCCCTGTGTTCTGCTGCCTTCTGGTGGTCCCTGTGGTTCCATTGCATGCCTAAGTATAAAACAAAAAACTTCAACCCACCCAAACATTATATGTAAAGGAAGATAATGGTTAATTGAATCTTCTAGTTAACTGAAGACTAACCAGAAAAAGCTTTTTGATATTGAGTATCAAAACTTTTCTAAAGTGTATTTGCCTACTTTTGGACCTTGATATGTTAAAATGATTTAATCTTTCACCACACAAGAACTCAGGAAGTGTAACATGTTGGGACAGGCAGTGAACAAGTAATCAGACCATGGGCATTCCAGTCCCACTCTCCCACCAACTAGCTATGTGTCCTTATATAAGTCACTTCACCTCTCTGGCCTCAACTCCTCTATCTATAAGATAAGAAAGCTAAGGTGAGTGAACCTAAGGTTGCCCACACTCATTTCTCCCTTGTGCTTGACAAGTCTCCTAGCACTTACAACGTGGGAGGAGGCAGATGACTGAACAGGCCACTGTCCTGGAGTAAACACAAGATGCTGTCAGAGCATATGGGAGGAGCACATGACCCAGCCAGGGTCTAAGGGTATACGGGAGGTGGCAGGAAAATCAAAATTGAAGAGAGGGGACTGGTTGTAAGGGTACTCCAGTAATCTAGAGAAGATATAATGGTGACCTTATCTAGGACAGTGCTTTTCAAAGTATGGTGAACAAAAAGAAAAGAACGGAAACTGAGAGGAAGCTTTAGAAACGTTTATATCAATTTAACATTATTGTAATATCCAAGCATGTGATCAACAGACTCGTCTTCTTGAACAGGAAATAAACTGTTTGAGTGTGATAGTACTACCTGTACATGCTAGTCATGCACAATAGAACCACATTAAAACAAGTGATATTTTAAGGTTTGCATATGAACTGTAACCCAGTGTGTAAAAATTGACAAAACATACACATATTTATTTTTATATCTTGCTTTTACAATAATCTAAATTTCAATGTACAGTTTAATATTATAAGTTAAATTTAAGAAATATAATTTATTTATTTTTAAACCTAATTTGGGGACTTCCCTGGTGGTGCAGTGGTTAAGAATCTGCCTGCCGGGACGTCCCTGGTGGCAGTGTGGTTAAGAATCCACCTGCCGGGCTTCCTAGGTGGCACAGTGGTTAAGAATCCGCCTGCCAATGCAGAGGTCACGGGTTCGATCCCAGCTCCAGGAAGATCCCACATGCCGCGGAGCAACTAAGCCCGTGTGCCACAAAAAAAATAAATAAATAAATAAATAAAATAAAATAAAGAATCCACCTGCCAATGCAGGGGACACAGGTTCAATCCCTGGTCCAGGAAGATCCCACATGCAGCAGAGCAGCTAAGCCTATGCACCACAGCTACTGAGCCTGCGCTCTAGAGCCCGTGAGCCACAACTATTGAGCCCGCATGCTGCAACTACTGAAGTCTACACACCTAGAGCCTGTACTCTGTAACAAGAGAAGCCACTGCAATGAGAAGCCCAAGCACTGCAACAAAGAGTGGCCTCTGCTCGCCACAACTAGAGAAAGCCCATGCAGCAATGAAGACTCAACACAGCCAATAAATAAATTTATATTTTTTTAAAAAACCCTAATTTGTCTATGGCAAAACAGGCTTTACAGAGTTTTTTTTTTTTTTTCAAGAAAAGACATATCCTTTCTGATTGCAGCCATAGTAGTAAACCAAATGATAACAGTGGAAATGGTTCCCAAGAAATGAACTGAGTTCATACTGGTTTACTCAGAAGTATGAACCCTCATATATTTTAAATTATATGTATAGCTATAAATGACCATGAGGTGCTAAAACCACAATGTTTTATCTGCAGAGATATATTAGCTAATGAAATGATCAAACTTAAGCATTTTTATGTACAAAATATAAAGAAGTAAGTTCAAAACCAGAAGTTTTTTTAAAGAAATATTATTGAATTGGAAAGCAGAAAAGGGACTTCCCTGGTGGCACAGTGGTTAAGAATCCTCACTCCCAATGCAGGGGGTCTGGGTTCAATCCCTGGTCAGGGAACTAGATCCCACATGCGTGCCACAACTAAGGAGCCAGCGAGCCGCAACTAAGGAGCCTGCCTGCCACAACTAAGACCCAGCACAACCAAATAAATAAAGTATTTTAAAAACAATAAATAAAATAAAAATAAAATGGATGACCAACAAGGACCTACTGTATAGCACAAGGAACTCTGCCCAATACTCTGTAATAACCTAAATGGGAAAAGAATTTGAAAAAGAACAGATACATGTGTATGTATAACTGAATCACTTTGCTGTACAACTGAAACTAACACAACATTGTAAATCAATTATACTCCAATAAAAAATTGTTTAAAAATTATTTGTGAGCTAAATTTTAAAAAATAAAAAAATAAAAAGCAGAAAAAAGTAAATGTTCAATATTTGATTGAACATTTATAAATGTCCTTCTTATAAAAAAGAATTTTGAGTTGCTAAAATAAAGAACGTATAAAACTGTTGAGTCATTAGGGAAAGACGTATCAAAGATGCTTGCTAGCAAATCTTGAATGAATCCATGGCAAAGAAGGTAGCTCAACTACCACTTTTCAGTGACCCACAGCTCAATGTATTAAAGAACTAGACCATAGAATGAACAAAGTTAGTAAATCATTTTCCGTGCAACTTGATGGATACAGAACTACTGCTAAAATGGCAATTATTTTTGTACATGTACAACTTGAACATGATGATGATAAGAGCAAGAATTCTTTTTTCCAGATTCATTCCTGACAAAACAATTAGCTCTAAATGGAATATATCTATGAAGGATTACATTGTCAACAAATGTGTTTGAGGTTTAAATTTTGAGTATGTATATGCTGATGAGGCAGCTGCAATGATAGGAAAAGATTCTTTAGCAGTTACCCAAATTAAGGAGTGTATTCCATACTTGCAAATTTGATTAGTTATTTTAGCTCCCCTAAAGACTAACTACTTATATGATTTGACAAAAGTGAGTTTCTGGAACTTAAAGCTGAGGAATTCTGATCCTGGCTATGATGAAATAGCTACTATCAGATTATGCTTCCTACCAAAAATAACTATAAAATTTGGGCACAATATAGAAAGCAATTGCTTGCAGGCATTGTACAGCAACCAAAACAAGGATGAAATTCTTTATAAAGGGGAAGATTACAAGATAAATCCCACATTTATTCAGGCTTTCTCTCTGGGAACATTTTATGGGCTATGGTACAGGGAGGTGCAGCCCAGGCAGGGAGCAGAAGTCTCACTGGGCAGAAATCACAGAGATAAGAGTTCCAGGCTATCAAGCTAGCTGAGACTTAGGGGGCAAATGTCATGAATTTATGAGATGATGCAACAATGGAAAAATATGAATGATTCTCACTTTGAAGATGTATCAGTTATTAACTTTTTAAAAACTCAAAATTCAATATTAAGAAAACAAACAGCCCAATTAAAAATGGGCAAATTTTTATTCTGAATAGACACTTCCCTGAAGAAAATATATGATGTTAAGTATATTTTCATGGGTTTATTTACCATTCATATGTCAGTAAAGAAACGCAAAGTAAAAACATGTTACCGTTACACAACTATTAAAATGACTAAAATCCAAAACACTGACAATAACAGGTGCTAAAAAGAATGTAGAAGGACAGAAACTTTCATTCATTAAGGTGGAAATGCAAAATAGCACAGCCACTTCGGAAGACAGTTTGGCAGTTTCTCATATAGCTAATTATACATTTACCATATACCCAGCAATCATACAAGTTAGTATTTACCCAAGTGATGTGAAAAGTCATATCAATACAAAAATCTGTATATAAATGCTTATAGCAGTTTTATTCATAGACAGTAAAAGCTGAAAGCAACTAAGATGTCCTTCAACAGGGAACTGATAAACTGTGGTATATCCATACAAAGGAACATTATTCAGTGATAAAACGGAATGAGCTATTGAATCATGCACCGACATGTATGATCTTAAAAGTGAAATAAGAACGACCCAAAAGACTATATTATATGATTCCATTCATACGATATTATGGAAAAGGCAATGCTATAGGGAAAAAATGTATATTTGTGATTGCCAGGGGATGAGGAAGGAAAGTGGTTGACTACAAGGGTAATGCACAGGGGAACTTTTAGGGTACAGGGACAGTTTTGTATTATAGTGGGGTGGGGGGTACATGACTACACATTTGTCAAAACTCATAGAAAAAAAGTGAACGTTACACAAACTAAAAAAGAATCAACCAGGATGTAGGCATGTCCCAAGATGGAATGCAAACTGTGACAAAGGAATTGGTGCTACAAATATGTAACATAACTGCATTAAACTGGCTAGAAAAAAGAGAAGCTTACCTAAGTAACTTTGCAAAATGGTATTTTCTGACTGGAAATTATAAGGCTAAAGATAAAAGCAATTGCATACAAACACTGTACTCTAGTTGGTAAATTTGGTTTTTTACATGGCTATGGTTAATGATTCTGAAACTTCCTCACATCTAAACTTGGGTTGAAGAAATAAGTAAGCGAATGGTGGGTAGGAGGAGTCAGGTTTCTCACTGTCTGTATTAGTTTCCTATTACTGTTGTAACAAATTACCACAAACTTAGTGGTTTAAAACAACATAAATGTATTACCTTATAGTTCTGGAAGCCATAAGCCCAAAATCAGTCTCACTAGGCTAAAGGCAAGATGTTAGCAGTGCTGCTTGCTTCTGGAGGCTCTCGGGGAGAACACATTTCCTTGACTGTACCAATTTTTAGAGGCCACTTTCATTCTTTAGAGAATGGCCCCTTCTACCACCTTCAAATCTAGCAGCATAGTATCTTCCAGTCTCCATCTCTCTCTCTCTATCTCTATCTCTCCTTTAGTCATCACATTACTTTATTTGTCTTTGACCCTCCTGCCTTCCTCTTACAAGGACCCTGTGATTACACTGGCCCATGTAATTATAGCTACTACAGGATAACCTCCCCCATCACAATATCTTTAGCTTAAGCATCTGTGTGAAGTCCCTTTTGCCACGTATAGTAACATATTCAGCCTACCATACTGTCAGAGATGAAAGTTACAGACGAGCAAGAAAACAAGGCAAGAATAAACTCTGTATTACTAGTTAGTATCAGAGACATCAGTATGAATTCATACTTATCTTAATAAATATGCAGATGAATAAATACAGAATTATAAACATATGTGTGTGTGGCATACTATACATACATATACATTGTGCAGCTCTGTCTGCTGAAAGAGCCTTGAAGCACTGACACCCTAGTAGCAATAAACACCTCTAGCACACAGATCTTGATTTGTAAATACCATTCTTTAATAAAAGATACCAGGACTCCTCAAAGAAATGACTGATTCTAGAAATGGAACAGATAAGATACAAGATGAACCTGAAGCATCTTGTAGTAATAGAAATAAAATTAATACTTAAAAAGCAAAAAGATGAAGACGTCAAAGGGATACAAGAGCTAAACTGAAACAACTCACAAGGCCAAAACTGGAAAAATTTGAGCAACAAAATAAATAACGTAGTACTAGATTATAACTATGCGATAAATACACATGGATTATAAGTATGCAATAAATATATATGAGTCCATACTAAAATAAATAAATTATTGAATAAATAAATAAATTGGGAGAAAGAGATAAATTTTCCTTACAGAAGAATTCCAAATAATATACATAGATACTCCCTGCTCCAGGAGGTAGAGCTTAATTCTCTTTTCCTGAAGGTGACCTAGACTTAGTGACTTGCTTCCAAAGAATATTAGCGAAAGGGGAAAAAAAAGTAACTTTACAGTGAAGAAACCTTGCAGACACAACATCAAGCAAGTGATGAAGATTATCACCACCAGTGGTATCACGTGGATATCATGTCCCCTGATATGATAGGACAAGAAGGGCATGTTACCTTTGTGGTATCTTTCCCTAAAACCCATAATCACAGTCTAATCATGAGGAAAAACATCCTATCTAGACTGAGGGCCATTCTACAAGAAACCATGCCCAGTACTCCTCAAAACTGTCAAGGTCATGAAAAACAAGCAGAGGGTTAGAAACTGCCACAGATTCAGAGGGGACTGGAGAGAGAGGACAACAAAATGTAATGTGGTAACCTGGACCGGATCCTGTAACAAAGAAAGGCATTAACGGAAAACTAGTGAAGTCCAAATAATGGAGTTCTGTTACTAGTAACACACCAATAATGGTTTCTTAGTTTTAACAAATGTACCATGTAAGATGTTAACCATGGGAGAAACTGGGTGAGGGATACACTGGAATTCTCTGTATTATCTTTGAAACTTCTATATATCTAAAAGTATTCCAAAATAAAAAGGTTATCCTTTTAAAAAAATGACTTACCTAATATTTACACCACCTGAATAATATTATGCAAAAATGCCAAGGCCCACATGAAAATATACTGATGTAGTGACAGCAGACTATACTGTCTACTACTACTACTGTACGGACTAGTTGAGCAATATCAGTGTATGCTTAAGGAACATCTTAACTATTTAAAAAAAAATACTCAATATGAGAAAGTTTGATTAGATGTTAAAAAGTACCTCACAAGACCTTCTAACGTTACATTTGTCAGTAACAGAAAAAGGAGAGCTGTGAGATTTAGAGAAAGATCACATCCTTAAGTATGATCCAAAGAAAAAGAAGTATCCAAATTCTGGATAATGGCTAGAAAGGAGAAAAAGCAATAAACATCTTCTGCCATCTGCTACCATGTATTTATGCAAAAAAATTTTCTCATCAATGGTGAACATCTAGAATTTGAAGAGATCATCATTCAAAGAATTGACTAGGAATTGCATGAACTATACAAGCTTAAAAACTAATATTGAAAAGTTCCATATTTTAAAGTTACATACACAGAAACAAATTCAACGTTTTCATTTAAAAAACTTGGAAAATATATTATTTAGAAATTTTACAGAAATTCAATATTTACTATATTTTAATGTTATAAATTTAATCATATTACCTATTTTTTCTTAGAACATAAACTAAATTTAATGACGTTTTCACCAAAATCTACAGAGATGCCTCCAAATTCCTTCATGTTTATTTACTGTCAGACAAACATCATTTTCTAGTGTATCATTTTCCAAGCATTGACTTAAGAGACAGCAAATCTGTTTGGCCAATAATTCTCTGTAATACCTTGTGGAAATTTAGTTACTCTCATTTAGTTCCTCCTCCCAGAATTGTTCTTGAAGATGAATATATTTATAGCTTTGAAACTTTATGTACTCCAGAAGGTTGGTTCTACATCAGTACAACTTGTCAATATTATGCTGGTTCTTTTCTCTCCTCAGCTCTTTAAACACGCTGTTTCAAGGCAACCATCTATATCCTTGATAACAATACTTACCATAGCCACTAACTCAACGTCTTCCTCAGTCTAATAATATTTTTCTCATGTTTCTTATAATAACATATGACCTAATTTTAAGGTTTGACTTCGTTTGCTTATTTCTTCCAGAGACTTAGAGGATAACTAAAGTTAAATAAACTATCACATTGGTTATGTCCTCGTATCTGAGCAACTAGACATCCAACAGAAGTGCTTTACTTGGATTAATGGATTAACATAGTTTTATTCTCAGTTATGCTTTTTTCTATAAAACAGGCAAGTATAAACAATTAAATATGTGAAAAACTACATTTAAAAATTAAATCTAAACACCTAAGGAAAATAGGCACTGTACACACTAACCTTAACTATTAGAATTTTTGTCCTTCCTGCATTATCTCTTCATGGGTTTAAATAAGAACACACAATTCCTTTCACTTTCTTACTTTGACATAAGAACCCCACAAAACAGCCTGGTGTAGTGTCAAAAGCAGTAAACTTAGTATCAGTAGACCCAGATTAAGCCCAGATTTACCACTCATTAGCTGTGTGACCCTACTCATCTTAAAACCCTCATATTGCTATATCCAATACTAGAGTAGGTGTTCAGGCAACATTTATGAACTTAATCAGGAACTGAGTCTAGCAGGAACCAGTGAAGAAGTAAAAGGGACCTCCTCTTTGCTTGCCAATTTATGAACTGCACTACAGCAATAAGCAAGTAAATAAAAGAAAAGGTATAGTCATCCCTCCCAAATGTTCAACCGCCTGGCAGGGCAGAGGAAATGGCCTGTATCAGGAAAGAAGCACAAAGAGAAGCAAAGCTGGACAGGGCGAAAAGACTGGTAGGCTTACACCCTGACTGAGATTCACAATCCCCTGGGACGCACCCTGACCACACTGGTAAACCATGTATTTTCCCATCTAGTGCGGCCATACCCTCAAATCTGAGCACTCTGGATCTGCTTCTACATTCATCTGATGGAATTCTGGTTAACATTTTCTACAGCCATCCTGCCCTGACCAAAGATAAGCAGGACTATGTAGTCATTTTGCTTACCTTCTCTATCCATATAAACATGTAAAATACATGAAAAAATGTGTGAGAACCTCATCTTCTAAATATAAACAACAACAAAAATCTGTTCACAGAATTCTAATCAACATCCGAATGTTTACTCATTCAACATTTATTGAGTGTGTACTATAAATAAGACACCATGGGGACTTCCCTGGTGGTGCAGTGGTTAACAATCTGCCTGCCAATGCAGGGGACGCAGGTTCGAGACTGGGTCCAGGAAGATCCCACATGCTGTGGGGCAACTAAGCCCATGCACCACAACTACTGAGCCTGCGCTCTAGAATCCTCGTGCCACAACTACTGAGCCGTTGTGTCTCAACTACTGAAGCCCACATGCCTACAGCCTGTGCTCCACAAGAAGAGAAGCCACTGCAATGAGAAGCAGGTGCACCACAATGAAGAGTAGCCCCCGCTCGCTGCAACTAGAGAAAGCCCACATACAGCAACGAAGACCCAACACAGCCAATAAAAAAAAAATAATTACTTAATTAAAAATAAATAAATAAATAGACACCATGGTCGAGTTAGGGACACATTCTAGAAAGACACAGAAGAGATCACAGTCTCTTGAGAGTATATATATAATAATTTACAAATCACTTATATATTACATAGAGATACAAATATATGCATATGGTTGCTTTATCTAGAATGCAGTTCTCAAAGAACACTGATGAAACTATAGACAGATTTCTACATGTTTCTTGGACTTGTCTCAAGATATAGCCTTGTAAGCAAGTTTATCTGTAGGATAACAGCTACCCCATCGTTCAGTAAAAAAGTCACAATTCAACCCTCAAATGAGTGTTTTCTATCCTGGACCATGACTGTGCCCTGGCCAAGAGTGTTGGTAATAAGGCACTCAAAGTCAAGTCTACTATGGCATTTCTTCTCCAAAGCTGGGCTTGTACAAGGACAATTTCCTTTAGCAGTATCCATTTGTTCAAAAAGAGGTCACATAAATGTGCTTGTGTTTGCCAGAAGAAGTTATATTTATTCTCTATCATAGCTTTAAAACCATACCAAAAATAATTTTTAAATGCCATTTAAAACCATAACCCAAGAAGCCAACCTGAAAAGGCTACATACTCTTGTGATTCCAAGTATATGACTTTCTGGAAAAGGCAAAACTATGGAGACAGTAAAAAGATCAGCGGTTGTCAGGGGCTGGGGAGAAGGGAAGGATGAATAGGTAGAGCACACAGGATTCTTAGGGCAGTGAAACTATTCTGTAGGATACTACAATGGTGGATACAAGTCATTATACATTTTTCGAAAACCATAGAATGTACAACATCAAGAGTCAACCCTAATGTAATCTGTGGACTTTGGGTGATAATAAGGTGTCAGTGTGAGTCCATTGATTGTAATAAATGCACCCTTCTGATGCAGGATGTTGGTGGGGGAGCATGTGTGTGTGTGTGTGTGTGTGTGTGTACGCACATATGCATGTGTGTGAGGGCAAGTATGGGAACTCTCCATACTTTGCACTCAATTTTGCTGTGAACCTAAAACTGCTCTAAAAAGTAAAGTCTATTTCAAAAATACTTTTTAAATGTAACCCAATAATTATTGCTGTCAATAACTGTACAACTAGTGGGGTTTTTTTCACTTTGATCAGTAACAAACAGAAGAAGACAAAGTAAGTTTTCCACAAGGCTTTTTGCTATAGAGAAGCTGTCTGTGTACCAAAATGTCAAGACTTACACTCCTGAAATGATAAGTTTTTTCATCTACTCCCATCATTCACCAGGCCCATTTTGGCCACCAGAAATCTTCTCTGGCTCTGCTAGCAGGAACAAAAAGGTTCAGGTCAAACACAGTAGTTAAGCAAAGTCTACAAGAGTTTGGCACTGTTCAAACTGCCTCAATGAAAGCAATGCCCAAAGGATCCCTATCCCCACTGGGCTTAATCCAAAGACAAAGTTGTTGTAACAGATTAGAAAAGAAACTTGAAGAAGGAAAGTCATAACACAGAAACCGAAGGTCCCCGGGGGACCAGTTTAAGACTCCTTGCAGCAGCTCTGCTTTGGTTGATTAAAGCAGGAGTTAGAGGCCCCTGAGAGCCAATTAGAAAAGGAAGTTAGGATAAGTGGGGGAGAAATGATTCCAGCAACTACCAATTAAAAGTGAACGGATCCCACAGCACCAAGGGATCATGATTCAAACTGTTGCATCAGCCAAGTTCCAGCAGCAATTCCCTGAATGTGAAGAGGGAGCAAAGGGGAAGGGTGAGGGAGGGAGGCAGAGGTGTCCCACACTCTGGCAAGCTTCCGCTTCTTATCTCAAGTGAATACACACCTGACAATTAAGGTGCAAGTGGAATCTCTTGATTAGCCATGCAGAAAACCCTAAGACCATGCCATAGAGGGACAAGACCTGTAGGCAGGGAAACATGCCCAAAAGAGTTAGGCAGGGTGCTGCTAACACGACAGACCGGCTACCAATTCAGAAGTGCTCTTGTCAAATCATATCACACGTGACCCACTGTTCTTATATAGAATGTCCATCACTACCCTCCCCTCCAACCTGTACTTGTAAAAAACCTGATGATTTTCAAGCATGTTCACAAATACTACTTAATTGTCACAAAATCCCTGTGAGTTCTGTTGGGTATGTATTATATAGTATTTCCATCTAGGAATTTTTAAAAGTTAATACTGAAGTTCAAGAGATCTGCCTAAGAGTATAAAGGTGGTATTATTTGTATATTTTAAGTGATATGCCACTAAGCTTACATATACATAGAATATCTCTGGAATAAAATGTAAGAAAATGGAGTGGTTATTACAGCAAAGGAACTAGGGGTCAGGAGTGAAAATGCAGCTTTCTTTTCTCTGTCACTTTTTTTTTGTAATTTTACAATTTTACATATATATTTACATATATATTGTATATATAATTTCCTGAAATTAAATGAAAAATAAAGTTACAGTTAGGGAGCAGGAAACCACAATCCAATTCTCTTCCCCACGTTATAATGCTGTCTGTCTCCCATGTTGGGCAAAGAGGACAGAATAGTTTTCTTTCTCCTGTGTCTCCCTACTTATTCCCCATTCCATCACCACCATCCACATGTACATATACACACACAACTTTCTATGACAATTTCCCCAGGATTGCCTGTTCAATGCAAATCTGCCAGGAGCTGAGAGAATGCTGAAAACCAGTCAAGGGATAGGGAAACTGAAAATGTGATTCTGGCTCATAGGTAGAGTGACCCTAACAATACATTTCAGTTGGGAAAAAATAGCATTTTTGTTCAAATATTTTGAGAGAATAGAAAACTAAGCTAGCACTTCAGCATGAAGGACCAATATTAAAAAGAATGAAGGTCACAAAATGTGCCAGTATTGGGAATGTGGTTCCCTGATACTCAATAGCCTGGCAAGTCACTGACAAAAAGGGAAGAACTTCTTTTCCTGGCTATCAAGGGAGGTTTCTCGGCCTCATACAGAGATGGGCTCCCACAAGAAGGTGAGAGGATATATGACACAATGGGAAATGAGGCTACACACATCTAAATATAATACATATAAATTAAGTTGATTTGGAGTATTGGAAGAAACTGCCTCTCAGGTCACTTTCAACACTGAAACCCTGGTTACAAATCACAGATGTAGGCAGATCAGTAAGTAGAGAAGGAAAATGCTAACAGAATCCTGGCACCAAGGGCTGAGTAATCACCACGGACTAAAGTAGGAGACTACCACGGGAACAGCATAACTACTCTTTTAAAATGCATTCATTGGTTCCACGTAGATTTATTGAGTACTTGTGTCAGGTACTGAGCTAGGATTGAAGACTGCGGAGATGAGTACCTTCAAGAAGTTCATAGTCTATAGGAAACTGGCAAATAATTAAAACACAGTAAATGCTCTGAGAGTATAGAGACAGAAGGTTTTACAAAAGAGGTAACCCTTGAGCTGAATCTCAAAGGACAATTAGGAGCTCTCCAGGAGTGAAGACAACACATTTCAAGCAGAAGGAATCACATGTGCAAAAATGCTGAGGTATGAAAGAGCATGGAAATTCCAGATACTAAAAATATGCTGGGGTTGCCACGCATTAGGATTATAAAAGGGTAGAAATGAGGTAATATAGATAAGCAGACCAAAACGTGAAGGCTGTGGCCCATGTGAAGGAGTATTTTACTGGAATCAAAGAATTGCTGAGGTTTTTTTTTTTATATTTATTTATTTAATTTATTGGCTGTGGTGAGTCGTTGCTGCATGCAGGCTTTCTCCAGTTGCGGTGAGCAGGGGCTACGCTTCATTCAGGTGCATGGGCTTCTAATTGCGGTGGCTTCTCTTGTTGTGGAGCACGGGTTCTAGGTGCATGGGCTTTAGTAGTTGCTGCGCATGGGCTCATTAGTTGTGGCTCATGGGCTCTAGAGCTAAGGCTCAGTAGTTGCGGTTCACGGGCTTAGTTGCTCCACGGCATGTAGGATCTTCCCAGACCAGGGATCGAATTCGTGTCCCCTGCATTGGCAGGCGGATTCTTAACCACTGTGCTACCAGGGAAGCCTGCTGAGGATTTTTAAAGAAGGAAATGACATGATCAGATTTGTTTTGAGAAAGATGAAACTGCTGGCAGCATTTCCCACTTCCGAAACAGCAGAAGAGCACATTAGCATAATGGGTAGAGGGTAAGTTCTAGAGTCAGGAGGACTGGGTTCAAATTCCAGGTCTGATACAGCTGGAATTCCAGCATAATTGTGTCCTGCTTGTCTCTACTTGTCATGTACCACCTGTAGGATATGTTAGTTCATTTAATCCTCATAACAATCCTACAAGGTATGTAGTAATATTACCTCCATTTTACAAATGGAGACACTAAATCTCAGAAAGGTAAAAAACTTACCCACAGCCTTTGAAACAGAATAGCAGTTAAAATTTCAGATCATGGTTTTGCTACTTATGTGCTTACAAAAATAATACTTGGATAATACTACTATTATGATCATTATTATTAAAAGGTGAAAAAAATTAGAGAAAGTAAGATTTCAACTATAGGGAAAACAA
Organism: Hippopotamus amphibius kiboko; assembly: GCF_030028045.1. Taxonomy (NCBI): domain Eukaryota; kingdom Metazoa; phylum Chordata; class Mammalia; order Artiodactyla; family Hippopotamidae; genus Hippopotamus; species Hippopotamus amphibius. The sequence goes on along the minus strand of NC_080187.1, from coordinate 175,466,826 downwards.
AGACAACCATTGTCATAGTCAGCAAGAAATGCAGAATTACTAAACGAAGAAAATACAAATGGAAAGAAAATAAAGAGATATTTAGGAGATATGCTCAACATAATAGCCATATGACAGACTGGATATTAGACATGAAGAAGGAATCAGAGGTGACTTTCCAAGTTTTTGGCTTGGATAACTGAATACGTGGCGATGTTGGCTGCTAATGTAGAGACAACAGAGGTGGCTGCTGGAGATAATAAGTTCTTTTTTTAGATATGTGGGATTTAAAATGTCTATGGCACATATAGCCTTGTAAAGCCGATGTCTACTTTTCACTAACGCTAAGGAGAAAGATCTGGAAATACAGATTTAGGAAAATTGGTAATTTGGTCATTGAACACATGATTATGAATGAATGGGTCAATGAAAATGTTTTGAGGAAGAAAAGCAGCAGGCCATGGGTAGAACTCCTAAGGCCACCATCATTTAAAGAGAGGATGAGGAGGAAGTGTCCATATGGGAAGCAGGACTCAATAAGGTCCTGACTTCTCCACCAGGGCTACTATGCTCGTCATGTCCACTCATCAGAACAGTCTGTGCTTTGGCACTCACCTGGGTTCACTATGCTCGTGGTCACCCTCTCAGACTCAGCACCCTGGCTTTTTCTCCCTTCAGTTCTTCCCCTAATCTCTGTAACTCTTTCCCTCCCGTGTAGAACTTAGTTATAACCTTCAACTTCTGCTCTACTCATCCCCTTAGAAGTCCTACATGTTGGTTTGTACTTGCTAAGCTGGAATTACATAAGGTCTTATTTATATAATAAATATGTAAGACTTTGCATAAGGCCTAATTTACGTAATAAATCCCTTATCCCATAACTCACAAAGGTTTTGCTCCCCTGATTGAACTGACTGATACATTCCATCCTCCTGTTTCCTAATTCTGACCTCCATGCCTCCTGTATTCTGATAAAGAATAGCACAATTTCCACTCTCTCTCTCTGAAAAGCTAGAGACCAAGTGGACCTACAAGAGGACAAAACTCCCAGAGCAGGACCCCTGTTCTAAAGGCTCTTCATGTCAATAGAATAAAGTTTCAAAATCATTATTATTCTGCATACAAAGTGTCAACACCCTCTATATTAATCTAATATATCTTGTTTTCCTAACCCACCATCTGTCCAGCCAGCCAGCCACTTGTTATTGAGTCAGGCAATGCCTAACATTCAGAGATGTCTATAATAATGTCTAGAACTCAAACATAAATATGAGTTAGTGGCTGTCCTTTAAGAGTTCAAACCATATAATAAAGTAATCATAATAATAAAATATGTACCATATAATATAGATTGCACAAAGTGCTATATCATTTCCTAAACATATCTCCCTAAATTGTTTTTAATACATTTTCCTCAGTCTTGGATGTTCTCTTTTACATTTCATTTATAAGTAGCTAACAAGTATTTTATTAAAGATGTTCAACATCACAAATAAAGGAATGCAAATTAAAACAATGAAATGTCATGTTGCCTGTTAGATATAAAAACTATATCCCAGGGACCTCCCTGGTGGCACAGCACTTAAGAATCCACCTGCCATGATGACTTAGAGGGCCAGGATAGGGAGGGTAGGAGGGAGTCACAGGAGGGAGGGGATATGGGGATATATGTATAAATACAGCTGATTCACTTTGGTGTACCTCAAAAACTGGCACAAGAGTGTAAAGCAATTATATTCCAATAAAGAGCTTAAAAAAAAAAGAATCCACCTGCCAATGCAGGGGACACAGGTTCAATCCCTGGTGCAGGAAGATCCCACATGCCACACAGCAGCTAAGCCCGTGCACCACAACTAATGAGCCTGTGCTCTAGAGCCCATGAGCCACAACTACTGAGCCCACATACTGCAACTGCTGAAGCCCACACACCTATAGCCCATGCTCCACAACAAGAGAAGCCACTGCACTGAGAAGCCCGTGCAGAACAATGAAGAGTAGCCCCCACTCACCACAGCTAGAGAAAGCCTGCACATGGTGACAAAGACCCAACACAGCCAAGAAAAAAAAAAGAAAAACTATATTCCAGCTCATGAACAGGCACTCTTATAACAGAAGGAGAAAAAAGAATATTATGAAGATAAAAATTAAAACTAATGAAACAGAAAAAAACATACAAAGATGAGGGTAAAGCCAAGTTCTTTGAAGACTTGTAAGAGACAAAAGGCTGAAAAAGAGATAAGATACAAATAAACAATACCAATAAAGAAAAATGGAACAAAATGACTGATACCATGGAGAATAAACAAATAAGGTAAACTTTGCAAATATTTAGGAGAGTAAATTTGAAAACTTAAATGAAATGGGTAAATTACTAAAAAATAAAAAATGTCAAAACTGAATCAAGAGGAAGCTTGAATAATTCAATCCAAGAAACATTAAAGAATTTAAATCAGAAGCCAATCTTTCCATAAAGAAAATGCCAGGTGCTGATGACTTTACAAACAAGTTCTACCAAGAAAAAGATAAACTGATTTAATATAAACTTTTCAATTAAACATAGAGAAACGCTCTTTATTCACTGTATTCAGAGATGTAAAAAAATATTAATACTATATATCCTGACCAAGCTTTGCCAAGAATGCAAGTTTAGTTTATTAATCAAAAGTCGACTAATCTACCACACTAACAGATTAAAAGAAAAAAACCATCTGCCATCTCAATAAGTGTAGAAAAGGCATCAGAGGGACTTCCCTGGTAGTGCAGTGGTTAAGAATCCACCTGCCAATGCAGGGGACATGGGGTCCATCCACATGCTGCGGAGCAACTAAGCCTGTGCACCACAACTACTGAGCCTGTGCTCTAGAGCCTGTGAGCCACAACTATTGAGCCTGTGTGCCACAACTAATGAAGCCTGTGCGCCTAGAGCCTGTACTCTGCAACAAGAGAAGCCACCACAATGAGAAGCCCACGCATCACAACTAAGAGTAGCCCCTGCTAGCCGCAACTAGAGAAAGTCCACGCACAGCAAAGAAGACCCAATGCAGCCAAAAATAAAATAAATAATAAATCTTTAAAAAATACCATTTACAACAACATAAAAAACTATGACGTATCTAGGAATAAATCTAATAGAAGATATATAACACTTTTCCAGAAAAAGTATACTATTGAGAAACATTGAGGAAGACAAATAAATGAAGAAAATCATGGATGAGAAGACTCAATGTTTAAAGATGTCTATTCTTCCTAAATTGATCTATAAATTCAATGCAATCCCAATCAAAATCCCAGAGGAGTTTTTCATGAAATTTTGCAGATTCTAAAATGTAAATGGGCCACTAGTTAAGAACAAAATGGCAGGATTGCCCTGGTAGTGCAGTGGTTAAGAATTCACCTGCCAATGCAGGGGACACGGGTTCAATCCATGATCCAGGAAGATCCCACATGCCTCAGAGCTAATAAGCCTGTGGGTCATAACTACTGACCCTGCGCTCTAGAGCCTGTCTGCCACCACTACTGAAGCCCATGTGCCCTAGAGCCCATGCTCTGCAACAACAAAAGCCACCACAATGGGAAGCCCATGCACCACAAGGAAGAGCAGCCCCCTGCTAGCCACAACTAGAGAAAACCCACACGCAGCAATGAAGACCCAACATAGCCAATAAATAAATAAATTTTTTAAAATGGCCCAGTTATTCTTTTTGTTTTTGTTTTTGTTTGGTAGGAAATGGCATAATTTATTTTAATATATTCCAACTCAGTATGAAGGTGAGCAGTTTATTTCTGAAGGTTTAGATATTTTAACTATAGTTTACTATTGAAACAAATTTTTTGGTTTCTTCACTTTTGACTATTTTTTTATTCTTCTTTAGTTCACAGTATCATAGAAGTGTAAAATAAGACTGATAGAAACCACTCTAAAACATATGGCTTTACACACATAAAAAATTTGGCCCATTATTATTATTATTGGATACTGACTTTTTTTAAAACTATAAGACAATATGTTATTAGTATAGAAATAGACCAGGATAGATCTGAAGAGAAAGCTCAGAAAAAGATCTACATACTATATATGGAAAGTTGGTTTAAGACAGATTGGGCTTTAAAGATCAGTGGGTAAAGGAAGGATCTTTAATAAAAGGTGCTGGACCAATTCACTACTCATTAAGAAAAAAATTATACACCTACATCACAACATAAAGAAAGGTCATAATGAAAGAAAAGGACAAAATGATAAAAACTCACAAAACAATTGGGAAATGTCTTGATTATTTCAGGATAGGGAAGGACTTATAACACAAATACACTAAACCATAAAAGAAAATATTGATAAACTCAATTTTGCTGAAATTAAGAACTCTGTTCAACAAAAGATCCAATACTGAGAATAAAAAAAGAAAAAGAAGACAAGCTAAAAACTCTTAGATGTTTGCAGCACATAAAATGACAAAAGATTAACACAGGAGATAAATAAGTCCTACAAACCAATGCAGAAGTGGGCAAAGACATGAATTGGCATTTTACCATGAGAAAGTATTAGTGGCTCATAAATACATGAAAAGATGCTCAAAGCCATCAATAGTGGGAGAAATGCACATTAAGGCCACAGAGAAATATCATTCAAACTTCCTGTATTTGCAAACCCTAAACTGTAAGATGACACCAAACATAAATGAGGGTGAGGAGCAGTAGGAAGACTCATCCGCTGATAGCCAGAGACATAAATTAGTACAACCACTTTGGAAATGTTTAATATTTCTCAAAAAAAAAAGAGTTAAGCATATGTAACTCCATGACCCAATAATCCTATCCTTGTGCCAATAGTGTAAAACAGTGGTTCTCACGCATTAGTATGCATCAGATTCACCTTAAGAGTATGTTAAACACAGATTGCTGACACTTCCCCAGAATATCTAATTCAAGGACTAAGACCTGAGAATTTGCTTTTCTAAGAATGTCCAGGTGATGCTGATGCTCTTGGTCCAGAATCACTCTTTGAGAATCACTGCTATAAAAGAAACTCTTGCGGGACTCTGGTGGTTCAGTGGTTAAGACTCCACGCTGCCAGTCTTCCAATGCAGGGGCCATGGGTTCGATCCCTGGTCAGGGAACTAAGATCCCACATGCCATACATGGTGTGGCCAAAAAGTAAAACAAACAACAAAACAAACAAAAAAAGAAACACAATATCCTTTAACAGTAGGAAGAATAAATTGTGGTATAATGAGAGTGAGATATTATATATCTGTAAAAACAAATGAGATGAGATCATAGAGAGGCACACCAAGATACTAGTGACATTCTGGTTTTCAAGCCAGGTGGACATTTTCAAGAACATTCTAATTACTCTTTAAACTGTACATACATATTTTACATAATCATTTGTACATGTATTTCATCATAAAATCTTTTTTAAGTTCTGCTTCTATCACCTACTGGCCATCTTTTTATTATCTGGCACAACACAAATATGTCAGTTTGTCTCAGGACGTGAGTAAAGGAGGAACAGTTATTGGACCTCCTCTCTACTAACATACACACCTTACCACCCTCCTCCTTCCCAGTTGCTTTCAACCATTTCTCAAGATATTTTACACCCCTTCAAGCTCTTGATCATTCTTCCATGACTATAGGCCTCAAAATCAACCACCAGAACTGTTACAAGGCTCCACGTGTGGTCTGACAGACACTGGATTAAAAACTCTCTCTCTGGCTAGCAGAGTCATTGGTATTCATTGGTTTAAAAAAAACAAAAGTGTTTTGCAATTATATCATACTGGTTCCTCATACTGACTTTATTTCATCTACTAAAATTCCAAGTAATTTTTCATACATGATGTTGAAGATATACCTCAGAAAACTGTCCCTTTTGGACCAAAAGAATGGACTTTAAAATTTCATTTTATGATTCAGCCCTCATAACTTCTTTAGATAGACTGACATTTATTCTATCACCCATTCTCTGAGGAGTTCTCCGTATGTTGTTCTCATAAACTGAATGAGTCATCAGTGATATTCAAGTCACTGATCAAGAGATGAACAGGACTAGACCCAGGACAAAGACCTGAGCCACATCACTAGAAGTCTTCCAAATTAATCTGTATCCATTAATGCACTCTCTGGTTATAACCATTCAGTTGAGTAATAATCCTCCCTCACATTCCCCATTTTTCCACAAGGATATTAAGAGAAACGGTTATAAAATGTATCACTAGAACCTAAAGGAACTGAATACCTAGCTCTCTCTGGTGTTTCATCCTAGTAACACTGTTAGAATAGTACTGCTGTCATGTTGGACTATAAGGACCACTCCTAAAGATGAGAGGGGAAATGGAAGGAAGCTGGTTCCCAACAACTTTGTGGAGCTGCCATTCCTGACCTGGGCTGCCTATTGCCAGAATTATTTTAACTGGGAGAGAAATAAACTATTTTGTGTAAAGAAAAAAACTGATGACGGGGTATTACTCTAATGGATTGAAGTGACCCTAAAACCAAGAATCCAAGCCTGGAGAGAATGAAGCAGGCCAAACTACACAATATTTCTTTTCCAAACAAATTTAATTCTGTCCCAGCCCCCAAAAAAGGGGAAGGACTTAAATTTTAAAAATAAAAATAAAATAAAAATTGCTCAAAACTAAGCCATTAAAAAATTAAGCCCCCTCCCTTAGCAATAAATACTGAAATGATATATACACATGAGGCTCAGGAAGGAGGCAAGAACAGGAACCTTGGGGACTCTGTCCCATGGCAAGGTCCCAACACTTCTACCAATTCCGTGCTCTTTGCCTAAACACAGAGAGCAATGAAAGAGGCCAGAGAGATATACCAAGGACATGCGTGGCCCCAGAGAGAGCCGGAACATAACAGGAGAGAAAGAAGACACGAAGTGTCTTACAGGGAAGAGGAAGGGAAAGTTGTCATCTAAAACATCCCCCCAATTCCAGGTGCATCAGTGGATGTGGCTGGTGCAGCTGCTGAGAGCCCTTGAGCTTATCTTCTTGCCTCCACTCCCTCTTTAGCATGCAATCCAAGGAGGGTCATTCACACTGTGGCCTTGATGCCACTGTGGCAGCAGCCTGGCTGCTGGAGCCCTGAGGTTTCCCATTCACCACCAGCAGGAGGGGCGTTTCCACACGAACACTGGAAAAGGAATAGTCCTGGAAAAGACAAATATACAGAGGCTCATTACAGATCCTAGGATGGAAGAAACTCTAGCAGAGGAATATACCACCTGTGACTTTCTCCCCCTTCTTTTCACCTCCCTCAGTAGATACACCCCTTACTTTCATCTCACATTAAACAAAACTGAGCTAACAAAAGGGATGTCACTTTCCCAGTTTTCAATCGAAAATCTGGGAAAGGTAGAGTACCATTACAACAATGGGACAATTCTCTGATTCAGAAAGGACAAGACCCTGCCACTGCCCAACAAAAGGGTCCCAGCAGCTCTACAGAATTTGCCCTCCCCACAGTGTTTATCAACTATTATAACTAAATATACACAGCAGCCAAGTCAGAGCCAATGGGAAGTCTGAGAAACTCTTAGACCAACTGTTTGTAAAGCTATAAATTAATCTGCCAAATGTAATTTAGACTTACTTCTCCTTTTATATCAGGAGGAATTAACAGAATGTAGGTTTAAACATTCTCCTAATAACAGAAGATATCGGCTCACTTTATCAGTTCAAATGTCCTTTAAGTTGTAAAACGTGTTGTTAAAAGATCTTTATCCAAAAAATACTGTTCCACTTGGAATGTAAGAGGAGGTTCTTTTAAGTCAAAGTAAGGAGGTAAATTAAAGAGTTCTCATAAATCATTTTAAAACATCCTAACAGGAACATGGGCAAGTGACCAAAAAAAAGGCAATTTATAAAAGGATTATAAAATAGTCAAGAAACATATGATAAAATTTTTAACCTTACCAATAATCAAGAAACCAAAGCCAAACAACACTGATGCTATACTTTTCATGTATAATAAGCAAATAATTTTTCAAAGGTCTCCATACAGAGTTGCAAAGAAAACTACAGAAAAACAACTACTCATACCCACTGTTGATATTAACTGGTATGACCTTCCAAAAAATAGTTTGGCAATATGTATTAAAAGTCTTAGAATTCTGCATACCCTTTGGAGCCAAGATTCTACCTTAGAAATTCAGTTAATTTCTTTAATGAATTAATTAAATGTACTTAATAATCATGGATATGGGCAGATATAAAAATACTTACCATGGTATGTTTATAATAAGGAAAAATTATCAATAATCTAGATCTGGTGTCGGCAAATTTTTCTGTAAAGAGTCAAATAATAAAATTCTAGGCTTTGTGGGTCATATGGTCTCTGTCACAGAACTATTCAACTCTGACACTAGTGTAAAAGCAGCCACAGGTAACAGTAAAGAAATGAGTGTACTTTATTTCAAAAAAATGTAATTACAAACACTGAAATTTTAATTTCCTGTAACTTTCATGTATCAAATTATTCTTCTTCTTTCAATTGTTTTCATTTAAAAATACAGCAACCAAGGCAGAAATAGAGACACAGATGTAGAGGACAAACATATGGACACCAAGTGGGGAAAGCGGGGAGGGTTGGGGGGGAATGAATTGGGAGAGTGGGATTGCCATATATACATTATTAATAAGAAAAAAAATACCAAATTGTACACTCTAAATATATGCAGTTTATTGTATGCTAAAAAAAAAAAAAGAAAAGAAACTCATATTACCAAAATGTAAAAAAAAAAAAAAGAAAAAATACAGGAAATGGAAAAGCACAGGAAATGTTCACAAGCATATACTATGCCACTCATAATTAAAAATATACATATGAATGTGTGTATATTTTTGTGAAAAGACTGGAGGTTTACATACCAAACTGTTAACAGTGATAACATCTGAGTGACAATATTTCAGTCCATTTTTTAAAATTTATTTTTATTGAAATAACTGGCATATAACTTTATGTAAGTTTAAGGTGTTAATTAACAATGTGTTAATTTGATATATTTATATATTGCAATATGATTACCACCATTATGTTAGCTAACACCTCTATCATGTCACATAATTATCATTTCTTTTTTGTGGTGGGAACAATTAAGATCTAGTCTCTTGGCAGCTTTGAAGTTTATAATACCGTATTGTTGTCTATAATCACTATGCTGTGCGTTAGATCTGCAGGACTTATTTATCTACTAGTTCCAAGTTTGTACCCTTAAACAACATCTCCCTAATTCCACCATCCCCAGGATTACCACCACTCTACTCTCTGTCTTCACAGTTCAGCTTTTTTAGATTTCACATGTAAGTGATATATGTATTTGTCTTTCTCTGTTCAGTCCATTTTTAAAATTCTTTTTGTTTACCAGTTGTTTTTTAGTAAAGAAAAACAAAACAAAAAACAAACAAAACACCTTTTAGTAAAACTTTCAGTAAAAAGAAAATTACTTATATATACACATATGTGTGCAAATACAGGATTATCATACAACACACACACACACACACACACACACACACATTACTTTACATACATATTTTTTAAGAGGTAAACTTGGTCCCACTTTGAGAGCCTATGAGTTGAGAAAGAATCCTAGCCATCACTCACCTTTCCCTTGTGCTGAATTCGGTGAAGCCGAAGGTTAGGCTCAGGGATGGCTACAGAGTCCCCAATGAGCACTCCCCAGCTCTGCACCATATTATACACCATCACTGCACAGCAAGGTCCATCTGAATCTACCAGGCCAAATGTACTGCCAAGTTAAGATGGGTTAAGAGAGAGGAGGAAAAAAAAAAAGAAGAAATGGGCAGGAAAGAAAAGCAAAAAAAAAAGCTTTCTTAGTTACTTACTTAGAACTCCTATGACAGGTACCATCATTCACTATGCACACCTGAAGGCTCATTTGTCTTTGATACGTATCTTTAGAGAACATACACAAGACTCATCAATCGGTCACTTTTCTAAGAACTTGGGACACTTTCAGCAAACATTAATAATGAACTAGCTCAAAATGTCGCAGTAGAACCGTATTCCTGCTCTATCGATTTAACTATCACAACCTTCATTAAACCCTTTAACCATCACTGTCAATTTAATTTAATTCCACAGACTTTCACTGAGTAACTATCATGTGCCAGGCACTGTGCTTAGCAGTAAGACATCAATCCAGCTATAAGTGAGCTTATTAGTCTAGTGGGCATCAGACGATTAGACCATCACTTACAACTGCTGAATCTAGTGAAGCCAAAGGTTGGGCCATGGGAGCCCAGAGGAGAAATGTCTAAATCAATGAAAAGCCAGAAAGGTTTCCATGAAGAGGAGAATCTTAAAGAATGACAAACTACCTGGGTTAAAACAGGAAAACTAATCCTCAGTGGAAATAACAAACCTCTACAGGGAAGAGGATATGGCTTGACAGGGAAGGAACATGAGAGAACTTCCTGAGGTGGTGGTAATGTTTTCTGTAGGTGTTTAGGTTACATGGGTGTATGCATTTGTCAAAACTTGGGAAATATACACTAAGATTTGCACATTTCATTGTATGTAAATTTTACATAAAAAGAAGAAAATGATAAACACTGAACTCTAGTTAATGACTGCATGCTGAAGTATTTAGAGGAAAGTATATCAATGTCTGCAATTTACTTTGAAATGCACCAAAAGAGAGACCAACAGAAGAACAGGGGAATAGATAGATATGTGATAAACTAAGTATAACAAAATATTAATAGTAGAATATAGGTACACAAATGTTCACTGTAAAATTCTTTCAATTTTGTTGTATGTTTGAAAATGTAACCTATATCAAGAAGCAGCAAAAAGATTATCCAGACACAATAACTGTGTGTAAAAACACAGAGGCATGAAAATAGCTGTTCTGAAACCTACAAAATAATCCCAAGGTTGGAACAAAAGGTAAGAGTGGGAAAGTGACAGAAGATAGTGGATGGGGGAGGCAGGGAGAAAATCCTAAAAGGCTTTGTGTGTTAAGCTAAGGAGTTAGAACTCCAACCTAAAAGCTACACAGTACCACTAAGAGATGATCAGATCTGCATCTGGGAAATATTTCTCTGCAATGTAGAACACTGGAGGAAAAAACAGGGAATAGGGAGACTTGTCTGGAGAAGTGTTAAGAGGCTGAATTAAATTAGTAAAGACAGGGAGTAGGGACTAAAAGGTACATCTATTGGACTTGGTGATAGCCTCAAAGCAAGAGGATGGAGAAGTCTAAGACAACTTCCAGAAGTCTTAGTAGAGGTGGTACCACTGACTGACAAATAATTCAAGGAGGAGAAGCAGGTTGACAGAGAAAGATGAGGTGAGTAATTTTGAACATACTGAGTTAGAGGTTTCTTATTAAAGCCCAGAGGCAGCCAGATATAGGAATCCAAAACTTGGAAATGACCCCTGGGCTGGAGCCAGACCCGCAAGCAAAGATGAGGCAGCCAAAGCCTTGGGTTTATATGACATCACCAAATGAGATGACCTGTAAATGAGATGGTGCAGAATCAATGCTTATGCCATCACTTGGCACACCCAAATTCATAGCAAACACTGCAAATCAAGCACAGCATTCTCCTGGTGAAACCAGTGAAAGCCTCAGAATCCTTCTAAACAGGAAGTCATGCAGCCACTGCCAACTGATCAAAGATGGCATTTATCTGCCATCCTGATACAGAAAGAAAAGAGGAAAGGAACCACAGAGTCTTCCCAGAACGTAACATTTAGAAATTGGAAAGAAAAACAGAAACCAAGGAGTAGCAAAATATTTGTTCTCAAGGGAACCTAAAACCTACCTTTGTCTATATTTCTTTCTCATTCCTCTTAGCTCTAGGGTCTGCTCTAGTAACTAACCTTTTCTCAACTATCTTCTTGCTCTTCAAGTCTTCAAATACATATGTCATGAAAATGCCATGGAGGAAAATCAGGCATACAATGGGAGTTGTACTTTAGTTTGAATGGAGCAGAAGGGATGTGAAAGGAAAGAGTGAGAGAGAAGTCAGAATGCTATAGAGCCACGTAATAGAAGCTACTGGATCAAACACTGGTGATCCCAGAAACAAAAAAATTTCATTAGAAAACAGAAAAAGGAAACCAGTCAACCAGGGATTGGGAAGTCAGTGAAGGGCCAAGGAATGATGGCACTGACTAAATCCTCATTTTTCGAGAGTTAAAAATTTTCTAATGAATATTCTTAACTCATTTCCTCTGCTGGACTATAAGCACCCTTCACTTGGGTGTGTTACATTTTTTTAACTGCCTACAACACATATAGCAGATGCTCAATGAATATTTGTTGAATTAACATCTGAGCGAATCTCTCCATCAGGCCTTAAATTCAAACTCAAAGCTCATCTTCCAAAACTGCTTAGGCACACCTAAGTCCAAACAGGACTTAGAATTCTTCCTCCTTCTACTTCTATGATCACAAAAACACAAAGAGGTAAGAGAATTTTAAGGCTTCCACCTGTCTTATTAAGAAAAGTAGCTGTCAAATTTCAGCTTCGGATATAAGAGTTCACAGAACACCAAGTTCAGGGAAAAAATGAATGGTGACGGAAGCTACAGAGAGATTGTTAGACACCACCTAGACAATACTTGCTCTTGGGACAGTCACAGAAGGGAAACAGAACTCACTAATCTCTGACCACTAACAATGTCCTCAACTTTTAGAGAAAGGCCAGGAAATGAGAGCAACTAGTTTAAAAGGATGAAAAAGAGGAAAGGCAAGAGAAACTCACAAGGGGACTTTCTCCTCCGTAGTAAGGCTGAACACCACCTTTCCCAGGACCACAGCTCCACTATTTGCACCAGGCTGCAGGGCACTCAGGGGCTTGCGTTCCAGGGTCACTTTCTGTCCAGAGGCTGACTGATAGCGCCCGTCACCACAAGGGCCTAGATGGGCTGGGCGCAAGCTTGCCAGCATGCTCTGCAACTTTTTGGTCTTCACCTTTCCCTGCAAAGCAAAAGGAAATACATAAGAAGCTGGGAACTAGCCACTCTCCTTGAGAGTCTAGTCCTCCCCTTCCATCTACCCACTTCTATAGGATCACTACTACCGAGGCCTACTTTATTATTTTATTACAGCAGAATAAAAAAGGATTCACCATTTAGACATCTTTACCTTGCTCTCCAGGAGGCTGGTTAATCTGTTCAAGAAATCTAGCAGTTGTTGCTCTCGTTGCCGGGGCTCTGGCCAGGCAGGGTCCAGTGCTGCAGCCCGAGAGAAGCCCTCCAGGGCCTCCCCAAAATTCTCTTCATATTTATGTAACTGCACAAGAAGTAACCCAAAGTCTCCCAATTATAAGCGTGTTTAACACAAACTATGCCTGGGGGCAGTAACAGCACAGCGGACTAGGAATCTAGAGAAATAAACTGTGTTCTTTCCCAGCTGTCCTCCTGTTCTGCAAATGAACAACCTAAAGAGCTGGTAATGCCTCACATCCTTCTTCCTGGCCAAGGTGATCAAAACCCCAAAGATGGAATCATCTCAAAGAAGCTAACTTCCTAACTCTAACAAAACAGTTAAGTTGCATATATTGGGTGATTCTATTTTTAGGTTTATAATGAACATTTCAGGAAAGTCTTCTAAACTCTGCTCCCCATCCTCTCTTCACCCACCCACCTCCTCAGCCCCTTTTCCTTTCCCCCCAGTCAAACTAAGTAGCTTTTCCCAGAAATAATTTGGCATTCCTCTTGCAGTTTGTACCCAATCTTGTCCTTGTGAAAATTCGGTTACCCTCACAGGCTAAGGCCAAGATATCTTATTTATTTGACCTTCAGATGACCCCTCCCCGACACAAATGATAAGTTTTGTTTTTGTTTTTGTTTTACCGTTGCCCGGTTCAGATGAAGATCAGGATTGCTGGAAGCTGTCCTGTCAACCTTCTCCTATGGGATAAAAAGATCATCAGTGGCTCCTGTCTCAGTCTTAAGGACGGTCATGCACAACATGTCCTAAACCTTGTCTCCCTGGAAAAATCTTGAGTCTCTTGCTTATCAAAATGTTTCCTCTATCCACACTGTTATACAGTAACTGCTTCTGTGGCACATATTACTCAGTCCCTGAAACCTCAAGGATGTAAGGGTTTTGTATGTGCATAAAACTTTAAAATATGATAATTTATCCACACAGTAGTATAAAGATAGAAGAAATATGTGATTAACAGCTGATAAAAAAATTTTTTAATGAGATGCTGGTATAAATGAGGAAAGAAATGATGTCAGTTTAATGCATTTCCTCTGCCCATGAGCCTGGCTCCAGATACAAACAGAATCACGTTTCTCTGGTGGTCCAGTGGTTAGGACTCTGCACTTCCACTGCAAGGGGCATGGATTCAATCCCTGGTCTGAGAACTAAGATCCCGCATGCCACAGCACAGCCAAAAAACAAAACAAAACAAAACAAAAACACAATGAAAGCCAAATTCTGATTTTCTAATTAAAATATATGGCCAGAAACCATATGACAGTGCAAACAAATGTGTTATGAAGAAACTGCTGGCTATGTTCATGGCTATGATCATTTTATTTATTTTTATATATTTATTTATGCGGTTGTGCCAGGTCTTAGTTGCAGTAGGTGGGCTCCTTAGTTGTGGCATGCAAACTCTTAGTTGTGACATGCATGTGGGATCTAGTCCCCTGACCAGGGATCGAACCCAGGCCCCCTGCATTGGGAGCACAGAGTCTTAACCACCGTGCCACCAGGGAAGTCCCTATGATCACTATATTTTTTTAATTCTATTCATTGCGTGGCACACTGGTAAAAGCACAAACAACATGAATTAAAATTGTTTAAATGGTTCACATCTGTTCAAATATGTTTAAAACTGCAGGTCTGATGAAGAAATTAAGAGTTAAAAGCAACTGTTAAGCAGACACCAAATATAAAATTTTAAGGAGTACATAATATTATGCTTTAAAATGCAAACATTTACCAGATTAAGAAATTAGAGTAAAATATAATTCCTTTGCCTGAAAAGTTCCCTGGTTAAAAAAAGAACAACCCTGCTGGCTACACAGGTTGGGTTGAGTTAAATGCCACCGTTAAGGCTACAGTGAGAAGCACAGTGTGGGAGAAGTCATATCTGTCACTTCTTAAAAAGCCACTTTATTACTGCATGTTCCCCTGTGGTAGGTGTGAGTCCCACCAGGTGAGCGGCAGTCAGCATCACAGCAGCGAGAGCAAGAGCATGACACACACGAGTGTGTCCGAAGCTGCCAGGCATGGCTGCACCAGAGTTTAACCAGGGTGATGCCAAACAGATAGTGTGAGAAGTGTACTTTTTAAGAAATTAATTTATTTGAGTTGAGATATTTTCGAAATATAAAAATTGGTTGTCTTTTTTAAAGCTACAATTCTTGTAGACATTTTGTGGTTAAAAATTTGACTGTGCTTATTAAAAATGGTTACCTGTTTTGCACTTCAGCTTTGTGAAAAATAGTTTCTGTGGGGTGGTGAAAAAAGAAAAAGAAAAAAGAACAGTCCCTAAACTGAAAACATGAACATAAGGTAGCTATATTCCTTATTCTGCCATTCAGAGCAAAATAAGTAATGTTAAGTTAGAAAGCAAGCCTCTGTGTCAAGAGAAAACAAAAGGTGAATATGAAGTCTAAATAAAAAGTGCTCAGAAGGCCAACGTGAACCTTGACAATGAGCAGTCAGGCACTCAAAGCCTGAAGGAAACCCCCTGCAAGTGCCTATCAATATAAACACAGCCTGAACACCTAAGGCAAAGCATGAGCTCCAGTGAGTCAATCCCTGGGAAATAATGCAGACTGGACTACAGGCTGTTTTCTATTTTAGCCTGTGGGAAATCCAGAGCCATACTATCTAACGGTTAATCTGGGGACAGTGCTTAATTTATATTTACGTGTCAGAGTTTTATTTTTCTTTAAAAATGTACACAAATATTAATAAGCATTATTTTAACACAGACTTTTTTCCCATTAAAAAGATGAACACGTTGGGATGGGCTCTGTGATTTGGTTATACGTGCCTGTAAGAAATCTAGACGACTCAAGGAGCTACCTAGCACTGAGGGACACACTGCAAGTCGCTGCTAATACTCAAGTTATAGGAAGAAATACACCACCTCTTCAGACCTGGCTTTGCAAACCCACACACACTGGATGCCAGCAAACAATGCCCATGCTGCATGCTAAAGAGCCACAAGGAAGACTGAACAACACTCTTGATTCTGCTGCTGCTTCTATATATCTGGCCTGGGTGACCATAAATACTTACTGCTTGGGCATAGGCACTGAGGGCTTGCTGGGAGATCTTAGGGTTCTGGCCAGTATTGAAGTAAAGAGAAAGGTACGCATTCCCCAGAATATCTGAAAGAGAAACACAGGGTTTCTGGTTCTGCATGTAATAAGGAGCTTGACGTCGCCACTCTAGCCTAGCAAGTAAAAAGCTGAAGAGACTGAAAAATCCACGGCTCTTCTTGGATGCATAAGAGAGGGGACAACAAAGGGCAAACCACTGCCCCCAAAACTGGGGAGACAATGTGAACACAGGGAGTTATGGCTTACTGAAGCAGAAACTCATGAGCTACCACAGGAAAAGTGCCGGGGTAGCAAACCCTGAACCGTAATTGAGGAATTCTGGAGGCTCAGTATGGACAAGCCTGGGAATTGAAAACTCCAGGGTCCCAGTCATAAGAGAGCCCCCAGTAAGATGTACCTCCAGAAACTCGACCAGGTTCCCACACCAAAACCCCCATACTTTCAACAGACG
Organism: Hippopotamus amphibius kiboko; assembly: GCF_030028045.1. Taxonomy (NCBI): domain Eukaryota; kingdom Metazoa; phylum Chordata; class Mammalia; order Artiodactyla; family Hippopotamidae; genus Hippopotamus; species Hippopotamus amphibius. The sequence continues at coordinate 175,450,094 of NC_080187.1, read as the reverse complement.
GAGGGGGCAAAGGAACTTTTTAGAAATATGCCAGAGCACTCCATTCTTGTTGTTGCTGTTGTTGTTTTTGTGGGGTTTCTCGGCTGCACCATGTGGCTTGTGGGATCTCAGTTCCCCAACCAGGGAATGAACCTGAGCCACGGCAATGAAAGCCTGGGATCCTAACCACTAAGCCACCAGGGAACTCCCGAGCGCGCCTTTCTTAATAAGGCCTGCCCTCAGGAGAAACCAATTAACCAGAGCCTAACCTGCTAGGGCATTATCAGAGGGTAACTGACCTAAGGAAAGGAAACAACCAACTCCTGCTAGCTCTAGCCTTCCATATGAAAGGAATGGATGTACCCAACTCCAACCCACACTAGCCATCCTGTCCCACCTAAGGGGGTTGAGGTGAGGGGTGCAGAAAAAAACTAAGAAACACAGTGATGGATCATCTCAGAGCTCAAATTCAAAGTATAACAATTTTGGTCACCCTCAAAAGTCTATAGGAAAGGCCCCACATCTGAAACAAACCAGTGATGACACTAAGAGTATACCCAAAATTTCGCTGGGATAAAGAGGCAAACAGGGACCCAAAGGAGAAACTACAAGACACTGCACAAAAGCCCCGCCTTGCTTATATGGAAACATAAGCCTCCTCTCTTCGATTAAAAAGTCAAAGGGTTCCTAGAATAGTGGTTCATCAAAATACCTTTTGGGCTTCTTCAAAGCAAAGACACCCTGGCTTCACACTTAAGAGTCAGACTCAACAGATGGGCTCCAGATGATTCTGGTGTGCAGCCACGGTTCAGAACCACTGCTCTAGAAACCTGCTGCAGATCTTTTGAGAGCACTCACACCAGGAGCGGCCATCAAGGATGTCCATCTGCACAGCCACCTTAGCCTGTCGGACACTGTCCATGACATGGCGGGAATGTTCATCTCCAGAGTCAGTCCGCAGCTGGCGAAGCACCATTGACAGGTTCTGAAGGGAGACTTTGTTCTTGCACTGCAAGTGGAGTAGGCATATACTCAACCTTCATGAGTCTAATTCCCCTTTCCAGATTTATTCTATCTCAATCTTCTTCTAATTTTTCATCTTAATTCTTACTGCCATCTGTATCTTGGATCCCCATCTACAAGGATCAACTTGGTCGCTAACCTTTCTTCATTTCTCATCTACCCTTGAACCTGATCCCATCATCTTCTTCCTTTTCTCAGTCCCTTGTCCCTGTTTTCCTCATCCAGGTCTGCTCCCCCACCCTTTCTCCCTTCTGATTCTGTTCTCCTAGTTCCAATACAGTTCTACTCTGATATTTGTGACCTAGGTAAACTTACAGAACCAAAGAAATCCCATCCTTCCCATCCGTGTTTTCTGAGGGCACAGTGGGTGGCTCACATGGGTGAGGGCTCCTGAGAAGCAGGTGTGGGCAGCTGCAACATCCCCTTTCTTCCAGTACACCTCACCCAGCTGGTTCCAGGCTTCCACCAGCGTGGGCTCCAGCTTCACAGCCTTTGACAGAAGCTCCTCAGCCTTCGGGCTATAGTCAGGAGTCACATTCAGTGCCTTCCCAGTGAGCATTAGAACCTGTGCCTTGCCCTGGACAGAACCTAGGAGGAAGGGAAAAGATAAAGGAAGTGGAAATCCAAGCAGTCTGACCAGGTAAGACCAGGGCACTTTCTCTCAAGGAATAACCCCATGCCAGTTCTAGGCATAATTGAGGAAAATCTTCATAAACAAACTATTCATTGAAAACCTACGCCACGCAGAGTACTATGTTAGAAAACAGGGTACCTCAAAAAAAAAAAAAAAAAGAAAGAAAAGAAAAGAAAACAGGGTACCAAAGAAAGCATTATCCCTACCTTGAGGGGCTTAGAATCTAGTGGAGAGGACAATGCATGTCCATGAAAAATCAAAAAAACAATGAAAAGGAGCATATGGCATACACCCAATGAACGGACTTCACAAAGTGAAAAGGAGAAAAGGCAAGACACTCCAGGGAGAAAAATGACGTAAACAAAGACAAAGAGGCAGAAGTACATGTGGCATGTTAATGGGAGAATGGATGGTCCAACCTGAATGAAACAAAAAGTTCCTTTGTAAGTAGGTAGTCAGAGATGAGGGGAGGAAGAAAAAAAGTCAGACAATGGAGACTTGAATACCAAGTGAAGAGGTTTAGACTTCAATCAGTCAAAAGTAGGAATCTTTGAAGATACCTGAGCAGAGGCAGACAAGGAATGAGAGTAAATGCATGAAGTAATGACTTTGAAACATAATGGCCATGGTCATTATTTAAGTTGATTTGTAAGTAAAAGAAATTAGAGGCAGAAAGGTCCATTAAGAAGATTACTGCAACGGGCTTCCTAGGTGGTGCAGTGGTTAAGAATCCGCCTGCCAATGCAGGGGACACAGGTTTGATCCCTGCTCCAGGAAGATCCCACATGCCACGGAGCAACTAAGCCCGTGTGCCAAAAAAAAAAAAAAAAAAAAAAAGATTACTGCAACAAGTATGCTCTTTTTTACTTCATGGCATTTGGAAATAGAGTTTAGAGAACTAAAAGGCTGCCATACTGCACAGGCACTCTTAGAAGAAGTATTCTGTTGTACCATCTTGTGGCAGCCACAAACAGAATCTACAGCGAGAGCAAAACTCCATCACATTTCAGTGAGGGACAGGGGGTTGCATGGTCTTTTGGGATTCATACCCACTACTTCCTCCATCTGCTGCAGGGTCTTCTCCATCTCCTCCCGCACATCCTGTTGCTTCCTCCCAGCATCCTCAACACTGTGTGTCTCAAAATAGCACTCTCGAAATGAATAGAGCTGATCCACCAGTTCCTAGAAGTATAAGAATGGCACCACTAAGTGGGGAGACTAGCAGACAAGTAAATTTGAGATTGGCTAGCCATACCAGCTTTTGGCCTGGAAATGCTGATTCTGTATCTGACCTAGGAATGACATAAGAGGCAGGTGGACAGGTCTATCAAAATACCACAGATTGTGAAGGAAAGTAGCCCAGCCCACTCTTACACTGTCGCAAGCCTGTCTGCACCATGATAGTTCTCGCCTCCCAGATCCAGCAGAGCTTCCAATATGACTAAGCACTTCACATATCATAGTCAGGAGGAAGGAAACGCTTTGCAACTTGAGATAAAACAAAGTTAATAAGATCATCCTCCCTGGTACTGGTCCCCAAAGTATCAAACTTTGAAATTTACCCTTAAAACTGGACTGCCTTACCTCTGATTTCTCCTGTGCTGGTATCTGAAAATACATGACCTCTGTGAATATGACAAACATGTGAGAGTCATTCTCCATAACAAACAGACCAATTTAAGCTTGATAACCGTGGTATTTTTCGCAGAGTTTTATTTCTTTAAATACTTGTGTCTTTTGTTTGTTTTGTTTTGTTTTTGTCAAGTCACCTTCTGGCTCTTTTGCATTCTTTCCAAGTAAATGTTCTCTTTCCTCTTTTAAATATCTCTATCTCTCAGTCTTCCTGGGACACCAGTCAAAGCTTTTCCATTATCTACTCTTTCCTAAAACAAAAGAGCAGCAGAAAGGTATAATCCAATCCCACTAAGTCTTATCAACTACCTCCACATCACATCCCAAATCCATTCATCTGTCTCCATCTCTCTATGCCTATCCTCAACTAAATCAGCATCATTACTTGCCTGGACTATTTCAACTGCTTCTTAACTGGTCGTCCTGCTTCTACTCTTTCCCATTCTCCTTACTATAGCTGGAGTGGCCTTACAGAAACGTACGTCATGTCACAAACCCTCAGATAGTTTCCCACTGCAGACAGAATAAAATCCGACTCCTTATTATGGCCTAGAAGACTATAAATCTGACCCCCCACCATTCACCCTGCCACAAACTTCTTATCACTCTCCTACAACACTCAAGCCCCAACAGCTTTCATCCAGTTCCTCAAATCCACTAAGCTCAATCCCAACTTTACACATGATGTTCCCTCTGCCTGGACATTCTTTCTCCAGATTTTTGCACGGCTCATTCCTCATCATTATTTCGATCTCAGTTCAAATATCAATTTCTCAGAAAGGTTTTCCCTGATTACCCAAACTAAAGTAACCCCTTCCCCCTCCACTGTTAAATCACACTCCTACTTCTCTTCATGTTACTTATTTGAAATTATGCGGCCTATTCGTTAATTGTCCACTGTCTGTCTCCACCACTGGAATGTAAGCTCCATGATGGAAGTATCTTAATCCATTTTGTTTACAGCTATACCTGAGCACTACCACAGGGTGTGGGGCACGATAGGCTCTCATTAAATAAATTAATGAATCGCCCTTTCTCTAACAAAAACTTATTATTCATTAATTTAACATCCTACCCAGAATGAAGAAGTTAGACTATAACCTTCTGCAGCAGGGCTTTTCAAGTTGTATTGTGTGTATTATTTCCAGGACCCAGCCTACAGAGATTCTGATGTCAGTGTTTTTAGCAGAACTCAAAATTCTACATTTTAACAAGCACCTTGCGTGACTTTAATAAAAATGATCTGTAAAACACACTTTGAGAAAAATCCTTTTATATATTCCTTCTAACCTAAAATGTGTACACCAATGAAATAAAGTTTACCACCATTCCCAGGAATAGCAACATCACCATACTTTTCCTCTCTCTACTCCATTCTCCTATTCCATCCCTGCACCTTCCCCATCCACCCCCAAGATACCCCAGGTATCCTCTACCTAGCTGCTTAGAACATCTACCACAAATCAGAGCAGGAAAAGACAGCTCTCAGCAAATATTACAACCCACTTCCTTTTGTCCTGCATTAAGAATGACAGAAAAGGTCTTACTGTTTGTTTTTAGTTGCTACAGCAAACATGCAAGAAATTGTTTGGTTTTGTTGTTGGTTTGTTTTGCTAGAGTGAACATTTTTAATAACTTTTTGTCATGGCAAAAATCAATATATATAAGTTGTTAAATTCAAATAGGTATATGTAAAATATAAAAGGTAAAAAATTCCTCATAATCATCCCAATAACCTCAGAGATAACCACTGCTCAGTTTACCTTTTCAGGTTTTTTTCTACACGTATACAAATATATATACACAAACAACGTTTATAATATGGAGCCAGTCTTGAGAATCTCTGATTTCAGTCAGTCAAACTAGGGAATAAAATTAAATTAATCCAAGTCAACTGGATGTGAGCTAAAGCTCACACTCTAAAAGAGTGTTATTATTTTAATCTGCTCAAGAAACAAAGAAATCTCACCAATGTTTAAACTTTTGCAGTAGAAGCCTTTAGGAAAGTTATAAGCCTATCATAAGTATAATGTTTAAATTTCAGGTTGTCTTAGAACACAAAAAAAAACTCTGAGATTTAAGAAAAATATTCGGTCATTAAGAAAAAGGTAAAGAGCCAAGCAATTAGTTAGCTCCTACCTACCAAGTACAAAAGACTGTCCCACTCACCACAGTTAACTGTGGACTGTGTGGAGTCTGGGAGCTTCTGCATCAGACCCCAAACTGGAATTGCATAGTATGAAAAAAAATCAAAGCTGTGAAGTTCTAAGGGGAGTAACCAGAATACACGCGGTGCACGCCATTACTGTGATTGTTGCCAATTTGAAAGCAGAAAAGTACTGAAAAAATGGTCTTTGTGGGGATCAAAACAATATGCGATAGATAATAGATCCTGCAGACCTGCCAAACAAAAGTGTTTGCTATTTATTATGGGAGAATCCAGGAGAAAACAAACAAACAAAAAACTTCCAAGGATGTACAGAACAAAGTTACAGAACTGAAACTGAGCGCGGTCACGTCAGAAGCAGGAGGTCCCAACAAACCGGCTGCGCCCCTCCCCTGGCCCGGCGGCTCCCCTAACCCGCTGCGGCTGCACCTTCGGGAGTTGTTATAGTAACCACGGGGACACAAGCAGCGTCGGGTGTACGTCAAGAAATTCGCAGGTACTGCATAAACTGGGCTCGCTACTTCTTTCCGAGTAACAAAAGCAGATACAGATTTTAATCTATGGCCCCACCTGCAATTTCTGCAAGATCTCCCTGACTTCTTCCTCTTCATCAGCCATCGTTTCCCAGACACCCTCGGCTTCTCCGCCCCCAACTTTATAACCACAGAGACGCATACCCGTCCCCATCATGGAGCCACAGCGACATCTAGAGCGCTGGAGGCTTACAGCGCCTGAGTAAAAGCGCTGATATTCAAAGAAGGGCGTCGGCTCCAAACGTAATTAACCCAATACCTATAGCTCAAAGGAAATGGTCTGCAATCACTTTCGAATTCATAAACTTGTTTCTTTTCCAAATCCTGAAAACAAAATGTTCTCATATTAAGTGCATGCATATTATTGTTTTGTATTTTCCTATTTATTTATACCAAGATAATACCCCCAAAAAAGAAAACAGGCTAAGGCAGTGGATCCCTGTGTTATAAGTTCAAAATTTTGAAGGAAATGTAGTACAATGGTAAGGTAACTTGTCTGAATGTTTTCCAGACTTTATAGTGATTTTCTATACATGAGGAATTTTATAATTTTGAACACACTATCCTAATAAATCTACTACTTGGGATGGTATTAAGAAAGCCATCACTAATACACTAATAGTATATGTATTAGTATAATACTATTGCTTATATATTGATAGACTATATCCTAAAAGGGCATTTAAGAAAAAGTGATTGTCTCTGCAGAGGGTAATAGGGGGACTGAGAGTTGTCTAGGCAAAGAACATTCTTTTCACTGTGCACACTTTTGAATGTTTTATCACATATATGTATTACCTATTCAAAAAACAAACATAATTTTTAAATAAAGTATTTGCTTCCATATAGACTTTCTGAAAGAGACACATGACACTGGCAACAGTAATCACTTCCAGAAAGGGGAAGTGAGTGGTTGGGGAACAGGGATGAAAGGTAGAATTTTCACTCTATGCATTTTTTGTACCTTTCGAATTTATACCATGTGAACATATTAAGCTCTTAATAGTCCACCAGAGTTTTTCTTTACTTTTCAGTTTTAATTATAGCTTACTTATACTTCAAACAGATTCTGTGAACCTAACAAAGGAAGCGAAAGTTCAGAGCAGAAATCATGAATGTACAAAAATTATTTCTTCAAACCACTTTTCAACAAAATTTAAAACTTCATAGAGAAGAAAAAACTTTGCAATCTATAAAATCTGTGTAATTAGCAATGAAATAGGGAGGGATGTTTTTAAGCTTTTAAGTCAAGATTTTTTCATCCTCCTTCCCAGACACCATTTTAACTTTGGGGTACAGTTAAAAATATTTTTGAAGACATTTTATATTCTATGCCCCTAAAAAAGAAAACATTACTTGCTTGCTCTTAAATTATGTAAAGCAAGGGTATTCACTTGCCTTTCTTCAATGACTAAATATAAAATATTCCTCAAATGATTTCAGTATGACTTTTATTACCTAAAAAACAATGGAATTTGGAATTTAGGGTAAATCCACTGTAGTTCCTCCCAAACCAGTAACAATAAATCATAAAATCTAAGAGTTAGAAAAGGCTGTAAGGATAATTTAGTTCATTCTCTCACTTTACAGATGTAGAAACAAAGGCCCCAGAAAGTTTAAACTCAAACTTGCACAACTAATATATGGAAAAAAATAATAATAACTAATAACTAGAACCTTGATGTTCTGCCTCCCCAACCAGTATGCTTTCAAGTCTTGCCTCTAACAGGATGTAAAGTTACTGAAAGTGTCCTTCAAATTTCTTTCTTGGCTCTACATTTTAAATAAATTTCCTGTGATAGTAGTCAGAAATGATCACTATTTAATAAAGAAATACAAGGACTAAATCGTTAAAATTATTTTAATCAGTATAATCTCTTGAGATCAACAACATATTAGTAAGTTTTCTGCAGTAGAAGTGCATTCCTAAATAAGTAGACCCAGGACAACAGCTAGCAAAAGAGTAAAGAAAGAAGTAATTTTATTTTAAAATAAATGCCAAAAGTTAACTTTACAAAATAATTTTATCAATGTGGATTACTTTTAAATAGAAATAAGAACTAAACATACATACATCAAATTGTACCTTCATTCACGGACATAAGCACACCTCCAAACAAGTTAATACAAGGGCAAATACATTAAGTATATACAATGCAAAGGAATATACATATACATGTATGTATAAATACCACAACCCAAAGTGACATGTAGACATATAATACAGGTGCTTATATAGTATGCTTAAAAACATGGCTCAGTCAGAAATAGCCCAGACAGAAACAAATGGTGATCTACAAAACATCCAACAATACCAGTGAAACTACCAGTGAAAACTCAACAGTTCACGCTAAAATTGAGTTTAATGAAATGCTTATGCCTTAAATAACAGAAACAGAAAAGGAAACCTGAAAGCCACGCCCCCACTGCCACTGAATCTCTTATAAATTGAAAACGTGAAGACAACTTCAAAGACTCAATACAAACACAGGGAGGTTGGTGACTTCTATCTGAAACAAAGATTATTTACTAAATAAAATCACTGAAAGTGAACAGAGAAACATTCTGTAAGATGAACTAAATTCTTTTTACTTTAAAGGCCCTGCTAGAGACTTGCTGTTGCTCTAATTCATTACTTGGGGAGGCAAAACTAAAAAAGTTGTTGGTGGGTTCAGGTGCTGTGGGAGAACCCACAAAAAATGGTCTGAACTGAAAATCTCCATCTCCACCACCCCGATTTCGAACTGGTGTACTGTCCAAAGGAAACTTGGAGTTGTTCCCTAGGAGAAAAATAAGGCAAGAACTTAAGTATCTATTTCCTTACAGACCTTTTGGAACAAAATGGCAAAGTCATTCAATAAATATATTGTAACAGGTAACAGAATTCAACTCCTATGAGAAGGATAAAACATAAACCTTGGATAAAGCGAAGGACTATGATGGCCCCCTCCCTGACCACAGTATGTATACCATACCTTTTCATATCATTGTGCAGTTTCCAATGATAGCCATAACCTCATCACCAAAAGTAATGTAACACGATGAAATACCTTAGTAGAGCTGGAATTCAGACTATCAGAATTTTATTCATTATCTCTTAATCTACATGAAATGAATATCATATATATTTGTGCGTGTGTGTGTGTACACGCACGTAAACTTTTGTCCCAGGTTCCTTAAGAACAAATTTTTTTTTTTTTACAGTTTCCATAAACACCCTGGAAAATATATGACAACCATGAAAACCTGTACATATTCATGACCCAAGGTCAATTAGAATAGCCTTAAGAAAAATTATACAATAGATCTGATAAAATAAGCATTTAACAACTTCCACTGAACCCATCCTTGGCTTTAATTACGTAACTAAAGGAGAATGCTGACTATATCTGCTTTAAGCCAACAAAGGTAGCAAGGGGTAAAAGTAAAAAGGTAAGTATGCACAAAAAGAGGAACAGGTAAGAACCAGTGAAAATGAAAGAAATCAAAATAAATGTGGATGGTGACAAGGAAAAAACAAGAACACCTATTATGCCCATACACAATAATACTTTGATTAGCTAAGGTATATGATTAACTGAAAGTTAAGAAGAAACTTACTTTTGTTTCAGTTCTCATATCTGATATTCATCTCATTACTTCACGCCTTTCCTAGGACATTGTCTCCTCCCCCACAATAAAATTCAAAAAATGAGGTTTTATAAAAATCCAGCTCAAGAATTTTTACTTTTTTGTGTGCCAAAAAAAAAAAAAACCTATTAATAGCATAGTAAAACTACTGGATTCTGTTATATCAAGAGTAGTATAAAGCAGAGAATTCAGGAAGAGATAGCAGATTCATTGCATCTGACAAGCCATCTAACAAGCAGAAAAGCTAGACTGTACATTTCCAGGGGGCAAGAATCCTATCTGGATAATCCTTATATCCTCATTGACTAAGATTATGCCTAGCAGCCTGGCACATGAAACACGTTTGACAAATATTTAATGAATGTATGAACGAATAAACAGAACAAACCAAACAACCAACAATAACTTAACTGTGCAATCAGTATTGTCATGTGAAAGAAACTAAAACATGGCCTTCTCAGAGGATAGCAAATAGTTAAGTGTGGGCTCTGAAGATAGCTCTGTGACCTTGACCAATTTACTTAAACTTTCTGTTCCTCAGTTTCCTCATCTGTAAAATAGGGATGATGATAACATCTACCTCATAAAGTTTTGAAAATAACACAAATACATGTAAAATTATAATAGTTTCTAACACTTAGGAATCAATAAATGGCAGCTAATATTATTGTTATTACTGCAACTAAATAGCTTTTCATTTGAAGTGGCAATTTGCAAACTGTAATTTTGGAATTATTTACTCTCTGTGCAAATAAATCAAGGACGTAACTTAAACGTAAGCAAATAAAATAGATAAAAGTAATGATGAGACACGGATGAAGAACCTAAAGCCTACTACCACTCTAGGTCTCTGGAGTCTCCACTAACTGCTTGGAACTATGCAGGGCACAGTATGAAAAATCACTGATTTAAAGAATAGATATTGGATATTACATGTCCTTTCTTACCTAATGAGAAGCCAAAAACACCAGATTGTGCAATCATAGATGGTTCAAGGGTACCATCTTGGTTAGCAATAGTGAGATTTCGTAGCCTAAGGCTATCATAGAGGCCTTGGAGCTTTTGATACTGGCGATTTCTCTCCATAAGTTTCTCAGAGATGTCACTGAACTTTTTCTTGTATTCTTCCAGCACTTTCTTCATGGAGGTGACCTCCCCTTTCATAGAGGTCAATTCTACATCCTTGCTCTGTATTTGCTGAGTATATATCTTCTCCATCTGTTTCAGATGGCCCTCAGCCTTGCTGAAATTGTATTCTTGATAGAGACGTTCTTGGTGTACCTGTCCCAAGAGAGAAAAGAAAGATTTAAGGTAATAAATGCAAAGTTGTATGTTTTAACTCTATACAAACACGAAAAGAAAGACGCACATACTGGGATGTTATTACTTTAAAGTTTAGAACCAGGTTAAGAAGCAATTAGGGGACGTCCCTGGTGGTCCAGTGATTAAGGATCCACCTTCCAATGCAGGGGACTCGGGTTCAATCCCTGGTCAGTGAACTAAGAACCCACGTGCCGTGGGGCAATTAAGCCTGGGCACTCTAGAGCCCATGCACCACAACTAGAGAGCCTGCATACTGCAACTACTGAGCCTGCACTCTAGAGACCGTGCACCACAACTACTGAAGCCCACGTGCTCTAGGGGCTGTGTGCCACAACAAAAGAAGCCACCATAATGAGAAGCCCATGTGCCACAAAAAAGAGTAGCCCTCACTCTCCACAACTAGAGAGAAAACGCATGCAGCAATGAAGACTCAATGCAGCCAAAAATTTAAAAAATTAATTAATTAATTAAAAAAAAGAAGCATTGGGACTTTCCTGGTGGCACGGTGGTTAAGAATCCACCTGCCAACGCAGGGGACATGGGTTCGAGCCCTGGTCCAGGAAGATCCCACATGCCATGGAGCAACTAAGCCTGTGCACCACAGCTACTGAGCCTGAGCTCTACAGCCCGAGAGCCACAACTACTGAACCCATGAGCCACAACTACTGAAGCCCATGTGCCTAGAGCCCGTGCTCCACAACAAGAGAAGCCATCGCACTGAGAAGCGCATGCACCACAACAAAGAGTAGCCCCCACTTGCCACAACTAGAGAAAGCCCATGTGCAGCAACAAAGACCCAACACAGCCAGAAATAAATAAATAAATAAATAATAAATCTTAAAAAAAAAGTTTGATAAATTTATTTGGAAAAAAAAAAGCATCATTATAAATGCATATACAAGATATAACAATACCCTCAAGGACATGATTAAAGTTCTCCACAAGAAGGTCTTTCTAAGGAGCCAAAGGCGGAAATCAAAAAGGGAAAGAAATAAGGATGTGAATTTGAAGATAAGAATGCTCATCACAATTTTTAAAATAACTTACAAATTATGATACAATTCAATCATTAAAATTATGATTTACATCAAATACACAAAAATTTTAAACTTCTGTATGTCAAAAAAATCAATGAAGACATAAAAGATAAGTGAAAAAAAAGAAAATTCCTTGCAACATCCTAGTTAAGTATATGTATAGAGAGAATTCTTACAAATTAGTAAGGAAAAAACTACAGCAACTGAAATAAACTGAAACAGGCAATCAGTAAAAGAAAAATACATTAAAAAATACAAGAAAATGTGTTCATCTAAAAGTCATCCAGGAAATGCATATTCAGAGAGCAATGAGATTCTGTTTTACCCAGATCTAATTGGTGAGTAGAAAGTATGGAGAACAAGCACTCTCCTACACATCTTAAAGGAACACAAATTGACATGATCTAACTGGAGGGCAACTTAAAAATACTACAATTTTTAGAGCTTTGAAATGTTTATATCCACTTTCAGGAATTTAAACTTAGCAAAAAATTAAGGATATGAATTTAATGATAGTGCTCATCACAGCGTTTTAAGTTATGATACATTATAACCATTAAAATTATGACTACAGAATGGTTAATTTTTAAATATTTAATAAAATACTCATAACAAGCATAATATATTGTCAATTTACCTGGCCACAAAAAGTGTCTGTGGTATTACCCTATTTTTGTACAAGCTAAATATATATATATACACGTATTTCGTATATGTATATATATGTATTTATATATATGTACAAATTTGCACCAACTAAATATATATATATTTTGTATATGTATATATATATTTATTTACACAAAGAAAAAGTCTAGTAATATACAAACAAAAATATCAACACTGGTTATCTCTAAGTGATGGAATTATGGATGGTTTTTTATTTTCTTCCTTTTGAATTTTCAACAATAAACATGTTACTTGTGAAAAAAGGAAATTTATTAAAAAGAAAGTTTTCCATACTTTCATTAAAAAATAAATACAAACACAGTGAAGGAAAAACATTAGAAGCTTTCACATATTCCTCAAATCATACTCTGCAGAGAAACTAGCCTAAGCACTAACCTGATATGTCCAGAAGGCCAGTGCTCGGGAGCTAATGTCCAACACAATCTCTGGTCGAAGTCCCGCCAATACCATGGCTTTATATTCCTCTGAGGGACTGAGTTCTGTACGGACAATATCTAGCTTTCCAGAAAGAGTACTGTTACAGGCAGGGCAGATAGCTGGTGAACGACTAAACTCACCACTGCCATGCTGATCACAGAATATATGAGAGCAGGCAGTGACCCATGCATAACCAGAGAGTTTGATGCGACACTTGCGATAATTACAAAGCAGCATGTCTTCACACAAAGACATAATAGATAATAAGGTCTCCAGATGCTGAAAAGAATCCTAAAATGGGGTAAATGAAAAAGTCAAATTGCAGCAAAATTAAATAAATAGATAAATAAAACGTTTTTATTTTATTAAGACAAAATAATGTACCTTTTATTATGCTTTTGTATTTATTATAATCAATATATAATATTGATCTCAGTCACCCAACAATACTGTCCTCCTTCTTTGTGCAAACCACTACTAAGGCCATGAAAAAACTTTTTAAGGAAAAAGTTAAAGACACAGGTGGTTCCACATCTTACTTACAAGTCAAAAACAATATACTCTAACAAAGGGAGTCCAACTCGAGGATGGAAGATGCCTTAGAGGACTGGGGCAGGGAGGGTGGGGGGGACTCGAGGGGGGGGCGTCAGGGAAGGGAGGGAATATGGGGATATGTGTATAAAAACAGTTGATTGAACCTGGTGTACCCCCAAAAAAAAAGAAAAAAAAAAGAAAAAAAAAGAAAAAAAATATAAATGAATCTGATCTTTTCAAAGTATAAAGAAAAAAAAAAAAAAAAAACAATATACTCGGGCTTCCCTGGTGGCACAGTGGTTAAGAATCCGCCTTCCAGTGCAGGGGACATGGGTTCAACCCCTGGCCCAGGAAGATCCCACATGCCGTGAAGCAACTAAGCCTGTGTGCCACAACAACTGAGCCTGTGCTCTAGAGCCCATGAGCCACTATTGAGCCCACATGCCACAACTACTGAAGCCTGCATCTAGAGCCTGCACACCACAACGAAGAGTAGACCCCCGCCCCGCTCACAACCAGAAAAAGCCCGAGCAACAACAAAGACCCAAAATAAAACAAAAATTAAATAAGTAAATAAATAAATTTTTGAAAAATGCTCATGGAAAAAAAATGTTTATGGACATTTACAAAGTACAAATAAAAATTAAATTAGTGTTTTTTACCCAAACAAAAATCCAAATTTATTACCCATTCATAGTTTGCTAGAATATTTTAGTATCACTTCTCACACTTGGCAGATATAAAGGTCCAGGCACTGATTTCAGCCTTTCTTTAATGCAAAGTATTTTAAGTTATGTTTTAGGTTCTCATATATGCTGATTTCTCAGATTCTTTACTTGTGTTGCCTTAACTAAAAAAAGAGGAGTAATCTGATAGTATTAAATGGAAACTAACCTAATTCATCTAAGTATGAAGCCTGAAAACCTATATAAAACCAATTAAGTCATTAATTAATGGTATTATTAATATAGGTACTATTCAATGCTATGCTTCTATTTCAAACATTTAAAAAACTATATAAATACACAAGTTATTTTTCAATATAGTGTACACTGACACTGAGTTTTATTAATCCAAATTAGGCAGCAATATTCTGAATATACTAAAATTAGTCATATATTGTATAAAATAATAGTGACACGCCAATTATACACCAAGGGAAAATGGTCACATTTATGAACTGATAAATTCTGTCAAGAATGTTGCCTTGAGACAAAAGGACAACCCTCAGAATGGGAGAAAATATTTGCAAACAAATCAACAGACAAAGGATTACTCTCCAAAATATATAAACAGTTTATGCAGCTCAATATCAAAAAAACAAACAACCCATTCAAAAAATGGGCAGAAGACCTAAATAGGCATTTCTCCAAAGAAGATATATGGATGGCCAAGAGGCACATGAAAAGCTGCTCAACATCACTAATTATTAGAGAAATGCAAATCAAAACTACAATGAGGTATCACCTCACACCAGTTAGAATGGGCAACATCAGAAAACCTACAAACAGTAAACGCTGGAGAGGGTATGGAGAAAAGGGAACGCTCTTAGGCTGTTGGTGGGAATGTAAATTGATACAGCCACTATGGAGAACAGTATGGAGGTTCCTTGAAAAACTAAAAATAGAATTACCATGTGACCCAACAACCCCACTACTGGGCATATACCCAGAGAACACCATAATTCAAAGAGACACATGCACTCCAATGTTCATTGCAGCACTATTTACAATAGCCAGGACATGAAAGCAACCTAAATGCCCATCAACAGATGAATGGATAAAGAAGATGTGGTACATATATACAATGGAATATTACTCAGCTGTAAAAAGGAACGAAATTGGGACATTTTTAGAGACATGGATGGACCTAGAGACTGTCATACAGCGTGAAGTGAGTCAGAAAGAGAAAAACAAATATCATATATTAAACATATATGCGGAATATAGAAAAATGGTACAAATCAACTGGTTTGCAAGCCAGAAATAGAGACACAGATGTAGAGAACAAACATGGACACCAAGTGGGGAAAGCGGGGAGGGTTGGGGGAGAATGAATTGGGAGATTGGGATTGCCATACATACATTACTAACAAGAAAAAAATACCAAATTGTACGCTTTAAATATATGCAGTTTATTGTATGTCAATTGTATCTCAATAAAAGTTCTTAAAGAGAAAAAAAAAAAAGAGCTTTGCCTTGGTCATGGGGTGGACAAGGACGCTCTGACATCTTTACCCCAAATGTCCCTGCTTAGGGTGTCTCCACAGGTATAGGCACCTGGTGGCTGGAGTTACGAGGCCTATTTTCCCTCCATCAGGGTAATGTGCAGAGGGGACGCAGAAGAGCTGAAAACAGTTTGGAACCTGTGCCCCTTCTCAGGCAGATCGAGAGGTGCAGCTAATTCCAAATTTTTCACAAGGTGAAAGAGCCAATGTAGTGAACTGTCCAAGTTACTGAGGACCAAGTTTTGAAGATTAGACTCACGGAAACTTCAAATTCGCAGCCCGCTTTCCGCGCTCGAAAGAGAAAATACTAACAATATTAATACAAACAAAATATCTAACCTGAGGCGCCCAGAAAACCCGCGGGAAAACGCCGTTTTCTCCTCAGCTCCACAGTGAGTGAGGAGTCGCCGTGGGCGGCGCCGCTGTCTGAGGGCGCATGCGCGGACTCGCCCCGGGGCCTGCCGGGTGGTAGGCGCCGGGGTCCCCGCCGCTCAGGATCCTGGGACCCTGTGGGCTGTGGCACCTAGAGTATGGGCGGTGCATCTCTGGGCACGCGCATCCCAAAGCGCGAATCTGACAGAGCCTGGCCTAGGTTTCCCACTTGAGACTCCGGCAAGTACTGTCAACGTGTGCCCTTTTCAGCCCTCAACTGACATCCTAGCTGTCATGGGCCTAACATTTGAGGTGGTACAGTTGAGAAGCTAACAGCCTCTGAGTACCCGCAGGTGTCTGTCCTGGGAAAATTTGGGGAGTACCGGCTGGGCGCTAGGTATATCTATAATTTGACACCTAACACCTCTGTTGAGGTAGATTCTGCCATTTTTTTAGCCATCTTGAAATACACATCTTTCCAGCTTTTACACATCCTCTATATACATTTAAAGAACTTTTCTTGATTTAGAGTCTGCATTATGAACATTCATTACAGCTCTTGGAACGAAGCAATAGGATCAGGTGTCACAGCCTTTTTGAGGTCATCTGCCTGTGTGCTTTCCTGGACCTGCTTGTAATTGTTTAAATATCTGTACTGGCTTTATCCAAATGCTGTTATCTGTCACTTTTTCTGTTCTGAACTTACCGTATGACTTTCTGCTCAATCTATGAGTCTATTAGAATTCATATTAGAAATTAAGCTGAGCTTGAGGGGGTCCTCAGAATATATGCCTTAATGCCGTCTTTTGTTGCCACCTTTCCAGATGATGTGAAACCAGTTTGAACTAGTAACAGAAACAATCCCATAAATCAGTATCACAATGGACACTAAGCCTTGAAAACCCCTTTATGGGTTGTGAATCTGTATACTAAACCTTTCTCCTTCAAACAAAAACCTATCATAATTAAACAACTTCCTGCTCATTTGTCTATTTGCAACTGGTTCATAGTAATCAGGGTCATTTTATACTTTTCCTAAAATGTCTTCTGAGAGTTTAGAATACAAACTCAATTCTATTCTGCAAAATAGGTTTGAAGAAAATTAATGGTTCACGAGTAAACCATGTAATCCCTAACATGTTTTGGTTATCTGAGACTTGTGCATTTTCTGGTTTTAACTATGCCAAGTGCAGAAATATTAAAGCACAATAAAAAGGTATAATCTCATTTCAAGATATAAAAACAAAGCATTCAGATTCAACCAGTACCTAACTTTATAATTCTAGCCAAGTTACCTTTGTGCTGCAATATGATCCCTTCCTGCTTCTTCATCAATATCATTGATTCCCCAATGATACTGATTTCCCAAACTTTAGTGTTACCCATACCATTTTCTCTCTAAATCAGTTTCCAATTTCCAACCCATTTAGCTAAAAGCCTGTATGAAATACACACACACACACACACACACACACACACACACTGGGGAAGGCGGGAGAACGTTTTGCCACATAGGAGAAAAGGGGAGGAGCTACAAAGTCTTAATAACCCAGTAGACTGGGACACCAGGAATTGACCTATTTCTTGGTGGCATGTGTTTTGTTCGCTCATGGCATAGACAAAGCCTGCAATGGCTCATTTCTAAGGTGTTCCTGGGGGATAAGACCACTGAAATCAATCAAGGCTGGGATACAGAGACCCACTCACCAAAAAAAGCTTTTTAAAATATTGGTTTTTATATTTAAATATCAAGCATACCAAAATTTGCAGAGAATGACCACCACTCAGCTTTAATAAACACAAACCTTTCTCACATTTGATATTTTTTAATGAGGTAACAAATTACAGACACAATTGAAGCTTCCTCTGTGTATACCTCAATCCATTTTCCTCTTACCTCTTTGGAGGTAAACAAGCCAGATTTTGGTATTTATCTTTCTCATGCATGCTTTTGTACTTTTTTTTTTTTTGGCACACGGGCTTAGTTGCTCCGCGGCATGTGGGATCTTCCTGGAGCTGGGATCGAACCCGTGACCTCTGCATTGGCAGGCGGATTCTTAACCACTGCGCCACCTAGGAAGCCCTGTACTTTTAATATACGTATATACATCAAACTTTGTTTTGCATGTTCTAAAACTACTAAATCTTCTCACACAACACATATCAGTTGGCCTTTTTTTAATTCATTGTTTTTAAGCTGTAAAGTTAATATACATACCTTATATTAATTCATTTTAATAGCAAAATGCTACAGAACAATTTATTTATTCATTCTTCTAATAGATATTGGTTCCAGGCTTTTACAATTAAAAATATTACTGCAGTGAACTTCCTGTACATGTCTCCTTGAGTATACATGTCAAGAATTCTTATAGAATATAATACTCACAGACTGGGTATAACCATCTTCCAATAAACTAGATGTTGCCAAACCACTCTCCAAAGTAGTAACATAAATTTCACTGCCCCCAGCAAAGACGAGAGCCCACTACTCCAGCCTTGGCAACATGTTTAAGTGTCGGGGTTGTTTTGTTTTGTTTTGTTTTCATTTTTGCCCATCTGACAGCAGTAAAATGGTATCTGTGTTGTTTTAATGTGGAATTCTTTCATTACTAGTTAAATAAAGCATTTTTTCATGTGATCGTTTTCAGGGATCCTTATCTATGAATTGTCCTTTGATCATTTTCTTGATTTAAATGGAGACTTTGTCAGTTACCTGATATGCCAACATAAGTTTGAATTTTAGTGTACACAAATTTATCAGTCTTTCCTTTTTGTGCTTTATGTCTACTCTAATGTCATAGTCTTTGCTTTTCTATAGGTTTAAAGTTTTGCACTTCATTTATAGATCTTTAATCCATTCTTCCTAAGAAATCTGGATAAACTGTGAAATCACAGTATGTGCTTACATATCACTTATACCATTTAACTGCAAGTTACTTTACCTTTCAAAATGGTATTTTTAGCACGAAGTTTGATTTTGATCTCATTTAGATATTCTAAGTACATACTGGCTATAAGTATTTATATACCACATTTCTCTAAGAGCTTCAGAGATAATAATCTTGCCCCCTATTATCTTTGAATCTGACTGTCAGTATCATCTACTCGAAAACTAATTTTATACTCTTTTATTTATTAAGAAGAATCTTAATCTAAACAATAGGTTGCATATTCTAACAGAAATTATTATAGTTGCCTACCATTTGTGTGATTCCCTCATAAGCATGAGTATTAAATCTCATTCCAAAACAGAGTGAAGGGGACTTCCTAGGTGGCACAGTGGTTAAGAAGCCACCTACTAATGCAAGGGACACGGGCTCAATCCCTGTTCCAGGAAGATACCACATGCCACGGAGCAACCAAACCCGTGCGCCACAGCTATTGAGCCCGTGTGCCACAACTACTGAAGCCCACGCACCTAGAGCCCATGCTCCGTAACAAGAGAAGCCACGGCCATAGGGAGCCAGCACACCACAACGAAGAGTAGCCTATAGCCCCCGCTTGCTGCAACTAGACAAAGCCCGTGTGCAGCAATGAAGACCCAACACAGCCAATTAATTAATTAATTAATTTTTTTAAAAAAACAGTGAAGTATAACAAACTTCCAATATTTGGGTGTGTATCTTGTACCCCTTGCATGTTAAATATACCCTCATGGATGTAAATAAAGTATACAGGGCAAAAAAATCTGTGAAGTATAATTTAGCCAAAAACAATTGAGAACATTTCAACATTAAATATAAAGAAAAAAAGACTTTTTAATCATAGCCAATTGGTATGTGCAATTTAAATCAATGAAAAATATCCAATAAGGCTATAAATAAAATGTACATAATAGATTTCCTGTTAAGTATTAGTAAGCTTTTATATATCTATTCCTCACATACACAGGTTGTTTTGGCAGCCATTCTTCATTGCCTCTTAAAGGATCAAGCATCATAATCAGACATTAAGCAGACTCATTGGTATCCAGATAGTTTATATATCAGAGTCAAAATTTAAGTGCCAGTTATTCCATGTAAATGTCTTGCTGAAATGCCATTAAAATGGTTGTTATTATCCAGGGATTCAAAAAAAAATTCTATGGAGATTTTAATTAACTTCAAATATTTTTTGAGTATCTATTCTGGGCCAGGCATGACAGGCAAATTATCCTGCTTTCATGGAGTTTACAATCTAGCAAAGAATCAAAGAATAATAGAAGAAAATATTTTATTTTATTTTTTTGCTGCCCCTTACATTTTTGCAAGTTGATTCTATAAACCATTTCTGGTGAGAAAAGTCAGGTCCATCTTTAATTTGAAGAATCATCTACCTTCATGCTGCAAAGAAACAGATATTTAATACTGACCTGAAATGTGTGAATAACTACTCAATAGAAAATTGAGTAAACCATTTAAAATTTATAAATGAATGACTTCAGAGTATAATGTTACAATAACTCCCAGAATCAACTGACTAGAGCTCTTCTCTCTTTCATAGCCCTAGATCAGTGCTATTCAAATGCTATTGCAATCAAAGTGTTCTCTATACATTAGATCCTCATGTTTTAAAATTAGTGGGGTTTTTTTAATTACAGATATACTTTCTTAATCTACAATCACTGCCTGCTTTGCAATTGTTTGACTCCGCAAAAATCAGAAGGCACTAAAGGACAGCCAGCCCATCCCCATGGTGCTCTGAGTGAAGACAAGTCAGCTTAGATATATGATGGACTAAAATCCCACTACTTAAGGTTCCAAGCAGTGAGAGGAACAGCCATCAAATATTATCTCTAATCATTTTAATAGACATTTTAATAAATGTTTTAAGAAACATCACTACAATCACTACATCTAAAGTCAAGAACTAGAACCATTAAGTATCAACTGGTCCAGCTTGATAGACAAAAAGAGAAATTAAATGATAAATAAATTAGTGCCCAAAACAAGATTAATTAATGTTGTTTGAACAAATGTTGTTGGAACAATTATGTAGGGATATACACTATACACCTTGCTACCATACTTTGCCTAATTCTAGAACTTAATTAGGCTTCGTATACTAGTGGTAAAGATATTGAGGGATAGACCAACTGGCAGAAAGATGCACATCAGCAATAAAAACAAAGAATTTCTGATAACCTATTAGGCAGATATCAGAAATTGCCAGGTAGTACAAAGTCTAAGATGAATATACACATGGACTCTCGTGATAAAATAGCTAACATCTAAGCCCCACACATTTATCATCTTATTTAACCTTCCAAGTCAAGTATTATTCCTTTGAGTCAGGTACTATTATTATCACCTTCTAAGATATAAAGACCCCTAAGACACTGAGATGTTAAGATACTTACCAAAGTTACACAGCAGCTTAAGTGATAGAGAATGGGTTTGAACCCAGAAGCCATGTATAACTACTGTGCTAAGCTACCACTCAACACCTTTAGTTGACTTTTTAAAAAGTAAAATTTGTAGCACCTTAGCAGCTAGCCATGAAGCCACTAAGCTGAGTTCTCAGATTCATATGTACATCATATGACTTACCATAAGCATTTCAACATAAGCCTTACCATAGCTACACCTGAAACGGGCTGATGCTGAGCTGGACGTCACAAAGGTTGATGGTCTATTGACACAGACCTTGAAGGCGATGACTAATTTGTGATAAACGTCAGAAGCAGGGAATAGATTTTCCCCAAAATGATACCTGTATAAGATCATGGTGTTTGGGGACTTCCCTCGTGGTCCAGTGGTAAAGAATCTGCCTTCCAATGCAAGGGACATGGGTGCGATCCCTGGTTAGGGAACTAGCATTCCACATGCAGCGGGGCACCTAAGCCCACGTGCTACAAACTACAGAGCGCATGCACTCTGGAGCCCTTGCGCCACAACTAAACAGGGAAAACCTGCATGCCACAACTAGAGAGAAATCCATACGCCACAATGAAGACCTGATGCAGCCAAAAAAATAATGATGGTAAAAAATTTTTTTAATTAAATAAAGTAAATAAATATTTTAAAAAGAAAGATAATGGCATTTGTAATCCCTCTTAGTGAATGAATACAACACTGTTAGCCAAAAAAAACCCTTACCATAAACCAAAAATGCTGTTATTATCTATTGTATATCCAGGACAGCTCCTGAGAGTTCCAGGCTGGGAAAGAAATAAGACGCCAATCTAGTCTCCTGAAACTTCATTTCTGCAAAAGACACAGCCAAAAGCTAAAAAATTATTTCAAGTGCTGATATTACTTTGAATTATTTTTATTTCCTGTATTTCACCCTCATATATACCCCCATTCTCTGCTAAAACTTGCAGGTACGAAAAACAAGCCTGTCCCTTTTAGATTGCTTTTTTTTTTCTTCAAAGATTGGTTTTATTATTTATTATTTATTTATTTTTGGCTGTGTTAGGTCTTTGTTGCTGTGCACGGGCTTTCTCTAGTTGTGGCAAGCAGGGGTTACTCTTCGTTGCGGTATACAGGCTTTTCATTGCAGTGGCTTCTCTTGTTGTGGAGCATGGGCTCTAGGTGCATGGGCTTCACTAGTTGCGGCACGTGGGCTCGGTAGTTGTGGCTTGAGGGCTCTAGAGCGCAGGCTTAGTAGTTGTGGTTCACGGGCTTAGTTGCTCCATGGCTTGTGGGATCTTCCCGGTCCAGGGATCGAACCTGTGTCCCGTACATTGGCAGGGGGATTCTCAACCACTGGGTCACCAGGGAAGCCCTAGATTGCTTTAAATAGCTTTAAATTATACATGAATATAATAAAGCCAGAAAATACTGGTTAACAAGGTCACCCACACAACCCAACCTTAAAGACAATAATCCCTAGTATCTGAGTATATCCTTTCAACCTAAGCATATAAAAATGTTTAAGCAGAAAAAGGATTATACATATTGCTCTTAAACTTGTTTTTAAATTAATGTTTCATGAATAATCTTCCGTTTCAAGAACGATAAACCAGTATCAACTTTTAGTGATTGTATAGTATTGCATTTTATTATCTTGATTTTAAAATTTATTTAACTAACCCTGGGGTTCTCTTAATCTTATATACACACTAACAAAATAGTGATTAGTTTAATACTGTCAAGTAGTTAATTGAATTATACCAGTTATCAGTGTTTTTTCTATAGTGTTTGAATTTTTAGATTAAGGATTCTAGACCCAAGTTCTATTTCAAAGATCTATCACAAAAGATCAGGACTTCCCTGGTGGCTCAGTGGTTAAGAATCCACCTGCCAATGCAGGGAACACGGGTTAGATCCCTGGTCCAGGAAGACCCCCACATGCCACGGAGTAACTAAGCCCATGTGCCACAACTATTGAGCCTGCACTCTAGAGCCCATGAGCCACAACTACTGAGCACATGTGCTGCAACTACTGAAGCTGTGTGCCCTAGAGCCTATGCTCCACAAAAGCTACTGTAATGAGAAGCCCTCGCAACGAAGAGTAACCCCCACTCACCACAACTAGAGAAAGCCCACATGCAGCAACAAAGACCCAACACAGCCAAAAATTAATTAATTTAAAAAAAACATCAAAGCACAGTGAACTGGCATAATAGCAAATTCATAATGCAAAGATTTAAGAATTACCTAACATTATGGGCTAGATTCCAGTAAAAATTTCAAGAAGCTGAATTCAATTCCAGGTGTTTACCCTAGCTTTAGTCTGCTCAGAGCATGTGTTTAATCAGGGCAATCAGCTGAAACACGGACTTAACATGCATTTCATCATAGCAAACTGCAAATGACTGACAGGTAAAGGACAAACAACCAGCTCCTCGTCCCTAAACCAGGGAAACTCTGTTAAAGTTAGAACTAAGTCCCCTTCAACCACCAAATTTCAGCCACTAAGAAAACTGAGCCCCCCAAATTGCTAGGTGATTAGAAAGTCAAATGAGATAAAAATTAAGGTTTTCTTTTACACTTACCTCTGGTATCAAATGAATCCAGCTTCTTTCTAGGAATCAAGTTGGACTATAGGATTTATTAACCACCTGGCATCATCTCTAGAAAATAAAAAATTAATCAATTAAAAAATATACAAAGGTTATGACTACAAGACTTGAATGCACACCAGCCTACTCCACACCCAGTCACACCCATATAGCCTCAAGGAAAATTAACCTCAAAGAAGACAGTTCATTCATTTGAATCTCCATTCAGCAATATAAATTGACCCATCTACTTTGGAGGATGTCATCAAATGCCCAAAGTCAATATCAGACTAGGGCAGGACTTCTATACAAGCTCCGCTATTTGTATAAATTTAAAAGTTTAGGAAGAACTGTACAATAAGTCTAACCAACCTCTGAAAGATTATAAAAGTCAAGTCAAACAAGAGAATAGGTATGCAAAAGGAGGAGCCGTGTGATAGCTGCAAACAGAGCTTGGCAGCCATGGGAACAAATTCAGGAAGATGGGGCATAAATGGCATGGGTTACTGCCAGTCTCTCCAAGATCATAGGGTATGTGATTGCAAAAAAACACTTGTAACCACAGGGTAACCAGTCATTAAATTCACAAAATCCTAAAAAAAAAAAGGAAGGAGCTAACTAAGAACACATAAGAGTCGGGTAAATGAGAAGGCAATCTAAAATAGTCAGCTTTTTTTCAAACCATGTTTCATTTTCATTTGAGC
This sequence comes from Hippopotamus amphibius kiboko, assembly GCF_030028045.1. Taxonomy (NCBI): domain Eukaryota; kingdom Metazoa; phylum Chordata; class Mammalia; order Artiodactyla; family Hippopotamidae; genus Hippopotamus; species Hippopotamus amphibius. The sequence goes on along the minus strand of NC_080187.1, from coordinate 175,425,262 downwards.
CAGTGTCAATTATATTTAACCTCTACTTCTGTTAAAGTTTTATCACAATAAACTAAAGAAAACCTTCCCTTGACATGGCAAAATTGAATTAGCATCATTTGGAGCACAAATCGGCCACGAGATGGCAGTATAAGAAAGAGGCTTTAATTTGTTCTTCCAGAGTTTGAGTGTAATCTGAACTTTTAGGTGAAACAGACTAGACACAAAGCTCATCACCATAAATAGCCTTCATACTATTCCCTACTCCTCACCTAATTACTAACTAGAAAATTTTTTCTATTACATTTAATGATCATTTAAAATTATTAAATACACATCTTACAATTATATTTTTATCAAGTTCCCTTTCATGCAGCAATGGGGAAATTTTAAACTCCATAATCTCAAATACAGTCTAGCAAGAAAGTCAACACTCATAAAAATTAACATCCATGGTAAATACCAATAAGTGGGAGAGAGAACCAAGTAATGTTACGAAGAATCATTGGTCAAGGAAGGCTTCATGAAGAAAAAAGGTAGGTCTTGCCTCGAAATTGCACTAAGAATAATATTTATTACATATCTGAAAGTTGCTAAGAGAGTAATCGCAAAAGTTCTCATCACAAAAACTTTGTAACCAGGTGTGGTGATGGATCTTAACCACTTTGGATTCAGGTGTGGTGATGGATCTTAACTAGACTTAATATGGTAATCATTTTATAGTATATACAAATATTGAATCATTATGTTGTATACCTGAAACTAATATAATGTAATACATCAATTATATCTCAATAAAAGAAAAATTGCACTCTCCAATAGGTAACACCACATACAGACTAAATTTAAATTAAATTAAACTAAATATTAAATTTGTCAGTCACATTTTAATTGCTCAATAGCCTCATGTGACTGATGGCTACCAAACTGGACAGTACACATACAGAACATTTCCATCATTACAGAAAGTTCTGTTGGACAGCAGTGCCTTAAAGGGTGCATATGACTAAAATAAGCTGACAGAAAGGAAATAGTAGCTATTGTTCTTAAGAATTCCTACAATCTGTCAAGAACTATTGAAATTGTTTCAAACTTTACAACAAAAGTTTTTCTTGTATTTACAAGGAAATTTGAGGATTAGAGAAGTTAAATAAATTTCCTAGGTCCATCAAGCTATTAAGAGCTAGGATTTAAACCCAGTTCTGCCACAACTCATATTTTCACTTCACAATGCCACTTCTACATGAAATAAGCAGAGCTACAAAAGACAGTTTGCTTTAGAATGTATTAAGAGTGGCATACTGGCTCAATAGGTCAGAAAGAAAATGAGGTGTTTTAGGTAACTCAGAGATATAATCAAAATGTTATTTTACTCCTTCTTGTCCTTTACTTGAATAGTGCTTTAATTATTCAAAATGTTTCCGAGATCAGCAGCATTTGAGATTAACTGAGGGAACACAGGAAGCAAGGCTTATTGCAAGATTACACCAGTTTTTATTGTGAGAGTTTTTAACATTGTCTAACCTCAACAGTCCATGTCCAAGAACTTCTTATGGGAAAATAATTAAGGATTTAAAAGTGTAACGTCTCTATTTGTCTCATGTCACAAACAAAACCCAGATTGCAAAGGGCCTGGTCTTTGTCTCCTTGGCACATAGCACAAAGCCTAGGACGTAAATCCTGATAACATATGATACATTTCCCAATGTGTGATGCTCCCCGCAGGATTCTAGTCATGCTTCAGCAGATGTCATTCTACCACCTGAAGGTCACTGTATATTTACTGAGTTGTTTAGGGAGCTAAAGTAAACATTCTGTAAATACCCCATAAACAATCAATGACCCACTCATTTTGTTTCCTGTGGCAATAAGTTCTTCAAAGGACTGGTGCACCTGGGTAAAAGGTACATTTTATATGTGAACAGATGTTTCATGAGGCCTGATACAAACCACAAATTGATAATACTGAATCAGCTGATGCTTCCATTTTCAGGTTATATTATCACTCAATTTTACTCAGTTTGATTCCAATTCACTCAGTGCCTACTGTGTATCCCACACTATGAGATACAATAGTAACTCAAGGAACCTATCTTTTTTAGATAGAAAAGGCACATACACATGTGAAATAGAGAACACTTTAAGGCATCATATCTTGGTCAAAGTTCAAGTACTTGCCTTTATGATTCCATCAGCCTTTAATCTTTCCTACTAAGAATGTCCAAATCCAAGCCTCCTTGATTTTTAGGGGTCTGCAGGAGACATTGTAGAGGTTTTCACAGTGCTGCTTCTGGGCTGGCACATGCGGTGCTGAAGACCTAGGTCTTCCTTCCTCAGTGGATTCCATCTTCAGCCTGAAGCAAAAGGAAAACAACACAAAACTGTGCATAGGAAGTAAATGCTAAATTGGTTGCTTGGCACAGTCTTCTTTTAGAGACAGCTCTATAAGACTGCACTATCAGAATAGACTCCCAAGTTTTATTTCCCACTCACTGTCAATTATTTTAGCCAAGAATACTGATTGTTTTAACCTTTCGGTGCAGGAGGAATCCACTCAGAGCACATATGAAATCAAAGTGGTGAGATCAGAAACTGACTAATCATGCAGCTCATTCCAAGAGACAACCATTTCACCCAATTCCAGTCCCACTGGTGGTGGAACAAAATAAAAATGAAATGAATATACAGTAACTGAGGACTTTGGATCAAAACAACAGTAAGGAATAATTTAAAATCAGTACGAAAAGGCAATAAAACCTACTCTGTTAACTTCATATTTTATCTATTTCATAATACTTTGCCTATCTTAGAATTTATAGGGCACTGTCCATGTATTACCTCATTTTGCAAGTACTATGTCATCTCCATTTTATAGGTATACGATCAAGGTTTAAATAAATGGCAGGCAACTTAGCTTGGTGGTTAAGATAATGGATTTTGAAGTTAGAACTGGATTTGAATCCTCGTTCCCCCAGATATTTGCTATGTCCTGGGGCCAGTTATGCAACTTCTCTAAGTCTCAGATTCCCTTTCCATAAAATGAGGACAAATACCACCTACCTCTTAGAATTGTTGTGAAGATTAAATAACATAAAACAAATACAAAATACTTTGCACAGTAACTGGCAAGTAGTTAAATATTTAGTATGTTGTTTCTATTATTGTGTCCAAGATCAACCCGCTAATGAGTAAGAATGCAAACAGTCTACCTAAAATTTCACAATTTCACAATAATCTTGAAGCCAGGGAAGTCACTCATATACTCATAAAGGCTCTTCCAAATCCAAGATTCTGTGTCTTTTAAGGAAAAAAATTTGCTTCCTCCTTCCTCTCATTCTTTACTTAGCAGTGAAGACTCCAATGTATTCTATATAAAATTACTCCTTAACAACAAAAGCATACTTCCATTGAAAACTAATTTTTCTCCCAATCAGCAAAACCTCCTAACTGGAAAATGAGATGTTTCACAAGACACAATCTGGGCCTTTTAAGATTTCTAAAATAGGCTTGGAGGAATTCACAAAGGCGTCCTCTTTTATTTTGCATGTTTACAGCCCCCAAAACATTTCTGTTTTTCCTAATTTAATGCTAAAATATGAGTTTACTCACTCAACACCATAATTTCAGAAGGATAACCAGCCAGTATTTTGCTAAGTAAACACAGCAAGCATGCCCCTTCTGCCCTTGTGAATATGAAGACCACGTGGTTTCCTTGATTCATACTGTTATTCCTTCCCAACATTAAATATGTGTTCACAGCAAAATAAACCATCCCTTACTTAAACTGAAGTGGGCAAAGATATATTCACGTAAAAGCCATCAGCATGGTTTTGCTTTTGAAAGAAAATCGTTTATTGCTCAATCAAGATATTTAGGGTGTTGGTTTCTAGTCATCACTATGTGCACAAAATAACAGGAAGTACTGCATATTTAGAGTCCTTATAAACAAGAATATATCAAAATCCAACTGAAATGTCACATGTTGACAAATGACTTATGTACAAGGCTTTTCATTTTGAAGGGAATAACAAGATTGTAAACCACCTAAATGTCCACCAACAAAGGTTAAACTATGTTATGTACATACATAGATTGCTATGTAACCATTTTAAAGAATGTGGACCTGCTATATTTACTCACTTGTAAATCTTAAGTGGGAAAAGTAAGACACGTGGTAGAGTACACATAAAAGAGGGGTAAGTACACGTATTTGCTTATATATGCATAAAATATCTCAGGAAGGATACACAAGAAATTGTTAACACTTATTGAGGAGGGGAATCAGGCTTAGGAGACTTCATTGTATACACTATGGCCCCTTTTGAATTTTGAACAATGTGAATGTATTGCCTATTCAAATAACATAAATTTAGCAATAAAGCTTGAGAATTATAAGGATCATGGGGGATCTACACCTGGCTATTACCACATTCCATGCACTAGTTTATGTCTCTCTTACACCTTCTACCTGTAAGGGTAACACATACATTATATTCAAACTAATGTATGTCACTTAAGGTCATCAGGCAAACTTTTTATGAGAAAAATAATATCCAAAATAAATGCATTGCTTACTTCTAGAAGGTATGTAACATAGACCAGTGCTTGGACTTTGTATACTTTGATCTTCAAAAGCTAAGCTCAGAATGGTTCACTGACTCACCCAAGATCACTGGAGAAGTAAACTGTGGTGATGGAATTTGATTTAGGCTTGCACTAAGTTAAAGCCCCTTGTCTTTTTCAGTATATCCTAAGCTTTTTAGGGCACCATCACCACAGTGACATTAAAATTGGGAGCTCCTCTTAGAGCTCATTAAAATCAACTGACCTCAGAGTTTGCAGCCTAGTCCTACTAAGAAAGCTGAACTGCTCCGAGCAAAGACCAGGGCAAAGACAAAAACGGCTGCAGCTCCCACAAACCCAGGAAGAACGTGGGCCCTGCAGATACAGAAGAATTAAAACTGACCAGTCTGAACTCCTCCTCCCAAGAACTACCCTCTCACTAAGGGAGAGAGAAGTTAAAACAGCTTTGAGATAATAACAGTACCTTTTCCTTCAAGCAAAATGAATCCAGGCCTTTTGTAGAAACACTATATACATGAAGCAGAGTCTACTGTTCCTAGGTCACCCTGTCTCGGAGAAGGATGGCAGAGCCAGTCCTGCAGAGGCCCACGTGGAAACTAGCCAAGCAGATCATTTCATTTATTTCCTCCAGTCTTCACACAGCCAAAATTAATTGCCTTGTAGCTCACACACACTCCAAGCCTGACTTGAAATAAAGGCCTGCCACCAGGATACAATGGCTCAAATTGAAGAGAAATTCAAAACCATTAGGAAGCAAAATTAAGTGCACACTCACCAGCCCACCACCAAAACGGAAAGAGAGAAGGTGGAGAGACAGGAAGTAGCTTTGAGAAGTGGCCTCAGAGCCTGATTGGCTAATGATGATTCCCTCCTCCTTTACCTTAAAAGGTGCTGAAATGATGCAACTATCCTTCACTGCTTGTCTCTTTAAGGACCAATGATGCTATTTGCACTGTATTTAGATTAAACTTTTTAAACCAAGTTTCCTTTTGAGGTAATATACTTAGCACAAGCAAACATGGGCTAATTCAAGCTATTTACACATATTCTTGTTTAGATGGACCTACTGCAATTTTCATTCCTTTGGGATAATTTCCTATCCTCTGTAGCCTCAACATGGTCAATTTACGCAAGGTGACAGGTTTCATTATAAACAGTCTAGATCTACTCAAGTTAGAACTTACCATCAGGGTAATATTTAAGTGAACAGGCTTAGTAGGAAAGATACTGGAAGAAGCCAGCCACCTGCAATCCAAAGAGAAAGGCCTTAGAAGAAACCAATGCTGCTGACATCTTTATCCTGGACTTCTAGCCTCCAGAATTTTGAGAAAATAAATCTTTGTTGTTTGAGCAACCCAGTCTGTAGTTCTTAGTTATGGCAGCCCTAGCAAACCAATACACTGTGTGACCTTGAATAAATTACTTACATTTTTCTAAAGTTCAATTTCCTCAACTGTAAAATGGAGATAATATTACCTACCCTGTAGGGTTGTTGTGAGAATTAAATAATATATGTAAAACTCATAGCAGAGTAAGCACTAAATAAATTCTAGCTATTATCATTATAAAGATTCAATGAGGTTATGCATGTGGAGAGCACTTAGCTCTGTGTCCAGTACATAAAGAAAGCTCTACTCAGTATTAGCTTTTTAATAAATTTAGATTTTTATTACATCTTCCTATTTCCAAATTAATGCCTTTTAGACCAGCCTAGCTTGTTTGTGCCATAATTGTCAGATGCAATAGGCTTTGACATATCTCAGAAACAGATTAACCAATCCCATCCAATGCAATAAACATTTGTTGAGCACTTACATTTTGTCAGATTTACTCCTAAATAATTGATATGCTTTTGTTACTTTAAATGGTATCTTTCCTAAAAATTGTTTCTCCTTGTTTGAAGCTCTTTTATAAAGACACAATTTACTCTTACATGTTACTTTCTATCAGCATTGCTAAGCTTCCTTATTGAGTCAAAAAATTTATCCCCCCCAGTGTCTTCTGGATTTTTTTAATCCATAATCAAACCACATGCAAATAATGAGAAAATTTTACTTTCTTCTTTCTAAACTTTACATGTTTTGGTGAACAAAAATTCTTAATTTTAATATAATCAAATTTATCAATATTTTCTCTCATACTCAATGACATTTGTGTCTTAAGAAACCTGTCCCTTATCTGAAGGTCTAAAAGATATTTGTGTGTATTTTCTTCTCTCTTTTTAATTTTATTGAAATATACTTGATTTACATTGTGTTAATTTCTGCTGTAAAGCAAAGTGACTCATTTACAGATAAATGTTTTTTTCCCATTATGGTTTATCACAGGATATTGAATATAGTTCCCTGTGCTATACCTTAGAAACTTGTTTATTCATCTTATATATATTAGTTTGCATCAAGTAATTCCAAGCTCTCAATCCTTCCCTCCCCTACCTCTTCCTCCTTGACAACCACAAGTCTGTTCTCTTTTATGTGTATTTTCTACCTAAGAGTTTTCAATTTTTTTTTGAATGTCAGTCCTTAATCCATCTGTAGTTTACACACACACACACACACACACACACACACACACAATTAGAACAAATCACAGTTCTAGCCTTGACCTGGAAAACCTGGCTTGCTGTGGGCACTGGCTGCCTCCCCAGCTCGTCTCACACCACACTTCCCGCTTTCATTGCTCCAGCCACTCCTTGTCTCTCTTTACTTACTGATGCTTCTGATACAGCTCAACTCCTGTCATGTTCTTGGCGATGAGTTCCCCGGTTTGCTCTCCCACCAGAACTTCCCTCAGTACTCTACACTTCTTATAGCGCTTGTTGGTGCTGTACTTTTGCTTGTGTAATTACTTGATTAATGTCTGTCCCCAACTAGACTCTCGGTCCATGAAGACATGAACCGTGTCTGTTTTCCCATATTCCCAGAACCCACCAGTGTCCAATAAATGTGTTGAAGTAGTGAATTAATACCTAAAATCTACGTGAAATTACCAATACCTGGTTGTCCTTGTTAAACATTTAACTCAGGCCTTCCTGCAGCACTAAAAGAGGACGGCGGGGAGAGTAGTCTGAATTGGGTTATGAGGCCCCCACGCGGGGTACCTCACCTCAGCCATTGAACTCACTTCGCTGGCCGTGAGTCTGTTCCAAGCTCCCGCTAAGGAGGCATCCGCTAGGCCCCTCCCCTAGGGTGGGGTCCATAGCATCTCCTGCCCAGTCTGCCCTCGCGCGGAGCCCCGTTCTCTGGGAACTCACCTCCCCGAGGATCAGGGAGGGCCCTGTTAGGGCCGCTCTTGGCCCTAGTCTCAGACCTTCCCAAGGGACATGGGGTAGAGTGACTAATCGCACTCAGCGCGTGGCCCCATTGATGAGCTTCCCTCCGCCCTGACGCAAAAGCTGTCAGAAGCAGTATTTATAAGGCTCCGAAACGTAAAGACATTTGTCGGTTACGGTGACTTCCCACAACACATTGCGGCATGCAAATACCACGGAGTGTACCTCCCCTGGCCACGCCTCGCTGGGACGCATGAGCGCTACGTGTTCCCGCCTTTTGACTGCGCCGGCGATACCCGGGAGAGGGTTGATGACGTCACCTTTCGGGCACCATGGCAGCTCGGCGGCGGGGGACCGGCGGCGGCCGAGCGCGAGGTTTGGAGTGCATCGTGGGAGGCAGAATGCTGGGGGACGGGAAGCCGGAAAAGGAACGGTGCCCTCTGCTATAGGGGCGTCTACTTCCATCGCCGCCTGAAGCAGCACTTGTCTTGATACAGAACTTTGTCAGAGATTTTTGGATTACAAAATTGTGTATGAAGGCTTGTTGACCTGTAACAACTAACTTAGTGCCAGCGCTATTTTAAATACCTAATGTCATCCAGTTAAAAAAATTAACAATGTGGTGCCTCATTGTTTTATGTACCACTGAGCAAGGAAGAACGCTTCCAGTTAAAACATGATTCTGCTATAAGCCATCCACTGTAAAATGTATCCCAGTTTCGGAGATAATAAAATGCAACTTTTAGAACTGACTTATGAGGAGATATCATACTCTGTATTGTGTTCTTAAATGCATAGCCCCACCGCACAAATTGGGTACCCGTTGTCTTCCTCTGGATTTTTCAGCTGGGGCAACCGAGGTACAAAGAGATGAAATAACTTCCAGCTGAAATAACTTCTAGCTGAAAGAGACACAGCTGGGCTCTAAATTAAGGCACAGACTCCAGAGCCCTCTACTAATTATCTCTTACCACCTTAGGTAGTGTGAGGATAGATATTTTGGGGGGTATTGGGGCACAAGTAAACAGAAAAGCAAGCTGTGAGACTCATAACTCAGTCCATGAGCTCCCAAGGACCCCAAGGCTCCATTTTGCTTTGCTTTGTTTTATTTGGCTAGAATAGCAATTCAGGAATTCATGCTGTTTTCAAGAACAGTGGTGTAGCAGTTATTATTTCTTTGTAAATTTACAAAACCACTTCAATCTATTTCCTTAAAAAGATTTCAGAGTATTCAGTGTGTATTCATTCTTTCTTTTGCTTCTTTGCCAATTCTGCTTGCCTATTCTGTAGCACGGAAAGAAGCTGAAAGAGTTAATAATGGGAAAACAGCTACAGAAGACCCTCCTCCTGCCAAGAAAATTCGAAAATGCCAGAGGATGAAAAAGGAGCCTGTGGCTGGAGGAAAGGCTGATAATGACAGGACAGAAGACAAGCAAGGTCAGCTCCTCAACATACATAGCCCATGGAAGACATGGGCCAGCAAGAGGGTCTCTGGGAGGGGTGAGGGTAGGGGGGTATCTTGTTCTTTCAACTCCTATTTCTTCCCTTCTTGAAGATATAATTAACTTCTTATCTTTTGGGCATACCACAGGACTAACCTACTTTCTCAAAATTGTCAGTTTTATGTATTTGAGATGAATTGAGACCTGGGCAGATCAGGATTGCTTGGGAAGGGCAAAGTTAATTATGACAGGTTTCTGTCTAACCATGACAGCTATTTTTGATTCCCATACAAGTAGATTTTGTATCAATACATTTCTCGCCTCTCTCACCTTCCGAGATGGCCCATACTCTGTATATGGAGTGTGTTTCTCCCTGAATAAACCTTCTTTCACTTTACTAAGGCTCGCTCTTGAATTCTTTCCTGCGAGAAGCCCTGAACCCACACTTGGCAGGCGTCCCAGGAACTCACCTCAGGCCTGGGACATGTCCATCCTCTTGCGCCCCACTCTTTCCTGCCACAGCATTAGCGGTACTGCAACTTACTGTCAAATGATTTGGCAAACAAAAAAAAAAAGACAGACCACTGCAACTTACTGTCAAATGATTTGGCAAAAAAAACAAACTATATCTGTCTTTCCTCAGAGTCTGTGAAGACCTTGCTGTTAAAGGGCAAAGCACCAGTGGACCCAGAGTGCACAGCCAAGGTGGGGAAGGTGAGAGACCCCCCCCCCCCCCCATTGATTTCTCAGAGAGCAGTTGTTCTTTTGTTGTTGGGATTTCTGTCTGGAACATTGCTAGTATGCACTTTAGGAATCCTCTCCAAAATATTACTAGTAATTAATTTTCTCCAAGGCTAAGAGATGGCAGGGGTGGGGTTTAGGGTAATCATCAGGGTGTTTTTTTAGCATAGTTAACTTCTGGAGTTGTCATAAGCTTTCCACACCTCCTTCTCTTTCTCAGGTAGAAAATTGTATCATAACCAATGTTCTAATGAGAAACTGTGCTTTAATATGTATGGCATGAGTTACTGATGAAGGAGAAAAGGATTTAAAGAATACAGAAGAATGGCTTCCTCTGGAGCAGGTTTCCTTTAACTGAGTCAGAGTAATTTGTATTTCTGTAATTACAAAAAGGCAACATGTTTTCATTATAGGAATGACAGGTTATGTGTAGAAGAAGGTACTTTTGCATTTCTTTCCCTGGAAGATGCATGTTGGTAGAGCGGGAGAATGCTACCTTGAGGCATAAGAAAATTTAGAGCCTCACTTAGGATCTTATCAGGGCTGGGACTGTACAAAGGTCAATTTTTTCTTTTCTCTCTAGGCCCATGTATACTGTGAAGGGAATGATGTCTATGATGTCATGCTAAATCAGGTAAGGGAAGAAACTATTTTATTTATGAGAATTTCTTCTTGATAATTATTGTTGACAGTGTCCCAATGCCCAGATCTTTAATTCTGAAGTCCCTTATATTAGCCCCTAAGGGCTCATACGCCCAAGTACTCAGCCCTAGTGTACTCTACCTGACAGTGGAGTCCTCTAGGACAAGCAGATTTTATGTCTTTCATTGAACCTATGAACCCTCTGTTCATATCATTTTGCATATTTTCTGGTAGATTGTTGGTCTTTTTTCTTATGGGCTTTGAGGAACTTTATATAATGTGGAGGATAGTCCTTTGTCTATAATGTAAATTGTTTATATATTTTCCAAATTTGTCATTTGCCTTTTGATTTTCCTTACGGTATACTTTTTGCCCTTATTGAAGTTTTACATTTTTATGTAAATTTATTTTTTTCTTTTTTTAAATTTACTTTTTATTGAGGTAACATTGGTTTGTAACATTACGTAAGTTTCACATGTACAACATTAGATTTCTATTTCTGTATGCACTACAGGCTGCTCACCACCAAAAATTTAGTTCCCATCCATCACCATACAGTTATCTATGCTCATCAGAGATATGGACCTCTGATTTTCTGGTTTTGGTATCATGGTAATGTTTTGTTTTGGAGGAGGTTTTTTATTACTATCTCAATATATTTACTAGAGTTTGGTCTCTTCACATTTTCTGTTTCTTCATGATTTAGTTTTGGAAGGTTGAATGGTTCTAAGATTTGTCCATTTCTTCTGGGTTGTCCAGTTGTTGGCATATAGCTAATCATAAAATTCTTTTACAATCCTTTGTAGTTCTGTGGTACCCATTGTTATTTCTCCTCTTTTGTTTATGATTTTATCAGACCTTTATCTCTTTTTTTCTGAGTCTAGCTAAAAGTTTGTCAATTTTGTTTATCTTTTCAAAGAACCAGCTCTTAGTTTCAATGATCTTTACTGTTGTCTTTTTAGTCTCTATTTCATTTATTCCTACTCTGATCTTTATTATTGCCTTCCCTCTACTGACTTTGGGCTTCATTTGTTCTTTTTCTGGTTCCTGTGGGTATGAGATTAGATTGTTTATTTGCAATTTTTCTTGTTTCTTGAGGTAGGCTTGTATTGCTTTACACTTCCCTCTTAGTACCGCTTTTGCTGCATCCCATAGATTTTGGTATGTCGTATTTTCATTTCATCTTCAGTATTTTTAATTTCTTCTTTGATTTCTTTGTTGACCCAATAGTTGTTCAGTAGCTTCTTGTTTAGTAGCATGTTGTTTTCTCCACATATTTGTGATTTTCCCAGCTTTCTTTTTCTTTTTTTTTTTAATATTTATTTGGTTGCTCCAGGTCTTAGTTGTGGCACATGGGCTTCTTAGTTACAGCAGGCAGCCTCCTTAGTTGCAGCTCTCTGGCCTCTTAGTTGTGACATGCGGGCTGCTTAGCTGTTGCATGTAAACTCTTAGTTGCGGCATGCATGTGGGATCTAATTCCCTGACCAGGGATCAAACCCAGGCCCACCACATTGGGAGCATGGAGTCTTAAATTGATTTCTACATTGTTGTAGTTGTTTCATGTCACAATCAGAAAAGATCTTTGATAAGATTTCAGTTTTCTTATATTTATTGAGACTTGTTTTGTATCTCAACATATGATCTATTTTTGAGAAAGTTCCTTGTGCACTTGAGATGAATGTGTATTCTGCTGCATTTGGATAGAATGTTCTGTACAAATCTTATCAATCCATCTGATCTAATGTTTCATTTAAGGCTGCTGTTTTCTTAACTTTCTGGATGATCTATCCATTGATGTCATTTGGGTGTTAAAATTCCCCAACTATTATTGTGTTGCTGTCAATTTCTTCCTTTAGGTCTACTAATAATTGCTTTATATATTTTGGTGCTCCTAAATTAGGTGTACATATATTGAAAACCTTGTCTTCTCAATGAATTGTCCCCTTTATCATTATATAATGTCCATCTTTGTCTCTTGTTACCTTTTTTCTTTGATGTCTCTTTTGTCTGATATGAGTATTGGTTACACCCACTTTCTTTTGGCTGCCATTTACTTAGAGTTTCATCTTCAGTCCCTTCACTTTGAGCCTGTGTTTGTCTTTAGAACTGAGATGAGTCTGCTGGAGGCAGCATATAGGTGTATGTTATTTTTTAATCCATGCAACCACTCTTTGTTTTTTGATTGGTTAATTCAATTCATTTACATTTAGGATGATTATTGATAGATGAAGACTTAGTATTGCCATTTCATCTTTTGTTTTCTGGTTGTTCCATATCTCCATTGTTTCTTTTTCCTTGTGTTTCTGTCTGCCAGTTTGGTTTGGTGGCTTTCTATGATGTTTTCCTCAGTTTCTTTTTTTTTAATGTTTAGTGTCTCTGCTCTAGATTTATGTTTTGTGGTTATCATGAGGTTTGTATAAATGCCTCTTAGATAAAATAGTCCTTTTTCTGCTTATAGCATCTTACCTTTATTTGACTATATAGGTTCCATCCTATTCCTCTTCCCCTTTTATGTTTCATTGTCTTAAGTTATTACTTTTTATGTTGTGAGTTTGTTACCAAATTGAAGTAGCTATAGTTGTTTTTTCTGTTTTTTTTCCCCTTTAACCTTTATGCTGTTTAAAACCTATTATGATAGAGTTGCAATTTTCTGATTCTGTTTATCACCTTACTCAAAGTTTTGTGTACCTTTGCCTTTTTGTTTCAGTTAGAAGAGCTCCTTTCAACATTTCTTGTAAGGCAGGTGTAGTGGTGATATACTCTGTCAACTTGTGTTTGTCTGGGAAAGCCTTTTTTCCCCTTCATATCTGAATGATAACTTTGCTGAGTAGAGTATTCTTGGTTAACAGTTTTTATCTTTCAGTATTTTGAGAATGTCATTCCACTCCTTGGCCTATAGAGTTTCTTCATCTGCTGATAGCCTAATAGGGATTCCTTTGTAGGTGACCATACTTTTTTCCCTGGCTGCCTTTAAAATTATTTTTTTATCATTGACTTCTGACAGTTTTAATATAGTGTGTCATGGAGAAGATCTTTTTTGTGTTGAGGCAATTAGATGCTCTTTTAGCTTCATGGAGTGGTATATCAGTTTTCTTCCACAGGTTTGAGAAGTTCTCAGCTATTAAGCTATTATTTCTTTAAGTAAACTCTGCTTCCTTCTCCCTCTCTTCTCATTCTGGGATACCCGTTACCCTAATGTTGCCCTTCCTAAAAGGGTCGGATAGTTCTTGTAGAATTTCCTCGTTTTTTTTTTTTTTTTAACATCTTAATTCTCTTTCCTCTTCTACCTGTATCTTTTCTAGATTTACGTCTTTGAGCTCACTAATTCTCTTTCATATGGTCTTCTCTATTTCCAGTGCTTTCTGACACATTCTTTATCTAATTTATTGAGTTCTTTAGCTCCAGAATTTCTGCTTGGTTCTTTTATAGAGTTTTAATCTCTTCACTAAAGTATTTCTTCTGTTCATTAGTTTTATTCCTGAGCTCATCGAACTACCTTTCTGAGTTTTCTTATAGCTCGGTGAGCTTCTTCATGACAGCTGTTTAGTATTTTCTATCTGTTAGATCACAATATTCCGTGACTTTAAGTTTGGTTTCTGGAAAATTGTCACTTTATTTTCATGATGCACTGTAACTGTGGTTCTTCATGGTGTTTGGTGAGTTGTTCCTCTGCCAGCACATTGAAGTAGCCAACACCTTTCTTGTTTAGGTAAAGCTTTTTTTCTGATCTTGATTCTAAGGATTCAGTAGGCTAGAAATTAGAGGCCTTTCTTTTCTTTGCCAGTAGGTGGCACTGTAGCACAAGTTTTTGGTATCTCTTATCTGCCCTGCCTCTAGTTATATTTGAGAGCACTTTCCACCCTCCACCACTGTCAGGGGTCACCTGGTACCCTCCTTATCACCATTGTGCCTCCAAGGTCATTGGTGTGCTGCTGCTGCTGTCACGGATGTCACCACCTGGGGCACCAGGATGGCAGGATCTCCTAAGGCACAGGTTCCACCTCAGGAGGAAGAGGAGTGGGGAGCTGGGGTGCCTCTGAGGTGTCTGGTATTGTTGAGTTCAGCCGGGAGCTGCCACTGAGAGTGAAGGTGCAGGGGCCAGAGTTACGGGCCCTCAATGGCTCCCTTGTCACTGCTGCCCAGTTGGCTGCCAGCACCACTGCAGCCAGGAGGCCAGTCATGTGTACCACCTCACCTGCTGCTGCCAGGTTCTCTGGGGGGATGGGATTGCAGGCACTGCCTCTACTCTTCCCCTGGTTCCACCTTCTCTAGGTGTTCCAGTCCACCCACCTTTAGATGTAGAGATGTGTAGAATTCTCTGGTGTCCTAGTGTGTTAAACAGAGGTACCTTTGTTGAGTTGTGGATTTTTTACTGGTTGTAGATTGAAGGGGAGAGAGGAAGGGAGCATCTTTTCTCTACCATGATGATGATATCCAGTTTTTTTCTTTTTAATCTTTTCCTCTTTGTTTATTTTTGTTGCTTTGGATAGATACACACATGCCTGGTTAATGTATTTCCTGAATATGTCTTCATATATGAATTTTCTGATCTAGCATGTATACTTTTAATAGCTACCTCATATTCCTTTATTACCACTTTTTTCACTTAAAATATCATGAGCAGATAGAAAAGATCCTACAGCCCCTTTTTGTTCTACCATCCTGCAACTTTATAATGTGAGCAGGCAGGAAGTAGGAACAGGTAACACACTAAACAAAGAAGAGTGTCTGCATGACCAGGGCTCAGCCTTACAGCACAAGCTGCTGTTCCTTATCATGGACTGCTCCCTCTTTTCTCTCACACTAAGTTACTCACAAGATACATCTTTTTAGATACTAGTCACGTTTTCTCTGAATGTCTCCAGGTCAGGTCACATTAGGTATGGGACAGATGTGGCAGTGATTTCTGCCTGTCCTCTGTGCCCTTCTCACATTGTCCTGCTCTCAGCTCATTGTCAAATTGCTGCAGCTGACAAACCAGAGCTGTAAGTAGAACTATTAAAGAATAAGTTGTCTAAACAAAAAAGCATAGTAGTTACAGATCTTTGGGGCATGAAAATTGTTTTCATTTGGAAAATAATCATTGGGAATGGATTGGGAGCTGGAAAACACAAATGGCTTAGGAAATATCTATGGAGGGAAGTGAGTCAGGAAAAAATAGAAGGAGCCAATCAGTATAGGATATTTGAGGTGGGGTGCAGGTTTAGGAAGCTTCCAGCCTTTAATTCCTAGGAATTCAAAGTTTAATTTAGAAACCCTTTTCCTCCTTTCTTAAATCCTTACTGTTACGTGAACCTGATTTTCTTGACCCTTGCTTTCCTTTCCTCATGGCAATTGCTGGCACCTGTGACCAAGGACAAGTCATTGGTTTATGTGGCTTCCGTTTGCAAACCTCTGTCCTTTTATGTCCATATTTCTCTCATCACAGACCAACCTCCAGTTCAACAACAATAAGTATTATCTGATCCAGCTGTTAGAAGATGATGCCCAGAGGAACTTCAGTGTTTGGATGAGATGGGGCCGAGGTAATGACTTTTATTGTGGGTTTTATGAGTTGCCAGAAGCAGCTCAGTGAGTAGCCAAAGGATCCTCTGGGTTTAAATTGGTGAAGTGGAGGTTCTATAACCTGGGAGAGGCTTAGGAATCAAATTGTGCTGCCTGAAATTGGGGAGTGGCCAGCATCCTCATTAGCGAGTTCCCATTGGAAAAACTAAGAGCAGCCTGTTGAGGCTGAGAACGCTCCTGCAGTTGGGCTGCTAGTGCTGTGCAGAGGCAACAGGATCAGTTCCCTGAGCCCTTTCACCTTTTCCTTCTTCCCTTCCTGCCCATTTGTCAGATGCTACGCGGAGAGACCTTAAAGAGCTGGCTTGTTAATATCAGAGAACTGTTCTTGGGTTGGGGGGCAGAGAACCATCTTACGTGTGGCATTTACTTTTCAGTTGGGAAAATGGGGCAGCACAGCTTGGTGGCTTGCTCTGGGGACCTCAACAAGGCCAAGGAAATCTTTCAAAAGAAGTGAGTGCTAAGAAATGAGTACAAAAAAATATCCTTCTTCTTGGATATATCTTCTTTAAGAATTTTATAGTAAATGTGATTTGGCCTAAATGATAATGTCTTTCCACTGTGACACTGTATGACTAAAACACCAAACTGCGTCCTTAGTTAGTGATTAAATCACCTGGAACCATGAAATTGACTAAAAACAGAAGACACTAATATATTCAGCACATGACCAACAATTACAGCTACAGTTTAAAAATTTTTACTATGATATGAAAAACTTTCTGTAGTCTCTTGGAATGTTTCAGAGAAAAGGATTGGATAGAGATCTTTTGTCTTAAATCTCAATGACTTTTGTGATGTTTGGGGCCTTTGGGAAGCTCAAGGGTCCTTTATTCCCATTTTTTGGTTCCCTTTGTCTCTAGAGCTTTTCTGTCCATTCAGGGTCCTAATTTAGAATCCAGGTTTATGGAAAATTGATGCTTTGAGAAATAAAAAGTTTGGAGATGTTCTTAGGAAATAATTGTAAGCCTGTCCCTAGTAGTAGACCCTTATTTGTAAGATTTTCTCCACCACCTTGAACTCTGCAGATTCCTTGACAAAACAAAAAATAATTGGGAGGATCGTGAGACGTTTGAGAAGGTGCCTGGAAAATATGATATGCTGCAAATGGACTATACCACCAGTACTCAGGTAAACTCTGACTATATGTTTAGGGAAAAACTGTTTCCTCTTAACCAGGTGAAGCCTAGCAGAGTGACTTGAATGATGTCCTAGTCTCTGTTATTTACTAAGGTTCTTATAAAATCTTAGGTCCTGTTTCAAGACGTTTAATACTATGGATCAAGAGAGGAGTAATGCATAGTCAAACTGAGAAAACGACATTTAAAGTTACCTTCGCTTCTGGTTATATACCGCCGTTAAAAAACATTTTTTTTTTAAATTTTGAATGCTGAGGTACAACCAGGATGCTACAAAGATCCGTCCTGAAAACTGTCACATATCTGAAAAATGGAAAAGCCAGTATTCACAACGTTAATGACATCATACTTGGAGGGCCTTTTAGACTTACTCTGAGTGTTTGACTGTGGGAGGCAGAAGTAGGGCTAGAAGGTGGAAGTCGCACTGAGTGCTCTAACCAGGTTCATGTGGAGTGGGCCTGGGCTCACGCAGAGGCTGATGTCCCCCTGCCAGGCATATCACAGAGCCAGTCCTTGCAGGGAGCGTAAAATAGATCCTTTCAAATTTTATGGGCTTTTTTTTTTTTTTTTTTTTTTTTTTTTTTTTGCTATAGAGTGAAGAGGAAACAAAGAAAGAGGAATTTCTTAAATCCCCCTTGAAATCAGAGTCACCACTAGACCTTCGTGTACAGGAGCTGATAAAGTTGATCTGTAATGTCCAGGCCATGGAAGAGATGATGGTAGAAATGAAATATGATACCAAGAAAGCCCCACTTGGTAGGACTTCAGATTCTATCCTGCATTCTCACTTCATATTCCTAGTTCCTTTAACAGGATATTTTATCCCCGTCATGATTTAAGCTTGCTGATATTACTGAATAAAGAAAGAGATTTGGGGTGAGAGGTTGCGTTGGGGGAGGAAGAACAATTTTGAAAGTTGAAAGGTGAGAGTTTTTGTTGGGCAGGAACAAAAATACAGTTTACAGGGTAGGACCCTAGTCATGGATCTGATCTCTGGCTGGGTCTGCAGGGAAGCTGACAGTGGCACAAATCAAGGCAGGTTACCAGTCTCTTAAGAAGATAGAGGATTGTATTCGGGCTGGCCAGCATGGACGAGCGCTCGTGGAAGCATGCAATGAATTCTACACCAGAATCCCACATGACTTTGGGTAAGGCCTGTGCTGCTACTTCACTTTGGTCTTCTGCCCAACCATATCCCCTACATCACTCAGCAGCAACTATAATCTTTTTAATTTTTCATTTCTAAGGAAATGATCATCTTGAATAGATATAGAGCCAAAATAATGTACAGATAGCTTATTTAATCAGCTTATGATTATGGGATGTGATCTCCTGGCCTGATTACAACCATATTCTCTGACCAAGTAGAAGTTACTAACTCAAGAGGGAGTGGGTCTAGCTAGCTATCCAACCAACACGTAAAACACCTTCAGGCATATCACCCTGTTTCCTGTTCTTTATGGTGACGGTAATACACTAACATCATTTCTGTGAATTCAAATGATATTAGGTATATAAAATACATTTTGTCTTTGTTGATTCTGCATTCTGGTGCTTACTTTAATTTTATTCCTTTATTGCTTTATAGAGGCCTGTGACCTAGAAGTAACCCTGAGTGGTCAACAGGTGTTATTCTGCTTCTAGATAGGACTTCATCCAGATTATTCCCTACTGATGTTGATACATCTTATTTTTTAAAAGTTCCCATAGAAAGGAATTCTAACTCTAGTCCCAAATGTCAGAATCTGTATAGTTTGTTGTGTCCTACTCAGAGTATATATATAATATCTCTTTATATATTTGGAATTTAAAATCTCATAGAGATCTCTCTCAGATGGAAAACCTCAGTTTCTTATACCTATTTTCTAAAGGACCTATCTGAGGTCTGTTATTTTTAGTCATGTGCCTTTTGGCCACACATCAGAGAACTAATTATTGGTTATATCTCTGTCCTTAGACTCCGTACCCCTCCATTAATCCGGACAGAGAAAGAACTGTCAGACAGAGTACAACTGCTAGAGGTGAGATATATGTGGATTGGGAAGTATCACATCTCTTGTCCCAGATTTCTCCCACACTGATTCTCTATCTCATCTTGTCAGGCTTTGGGAGACATTGAAATTGCCATTAAGCTGGTAAAGACAGAACTGCAGAGCCCAGAACACCCACTGGACCAACACTACAGAAAACTACATTGTGCTTTGCGCCCTTTAGACCATGAGAGTTATGAGTTCAAAGTAAGAAAAATGATCACTTGTTTTCATACAGTTAAGATCCACCCTTCCCTACCCCACTGTTCTTTGACTGTTTCCGGTTAAGAGAAAACTTCAGGGCAGCATTTCCATTTACTAGGAATTGGGAGGGTAGGGCTTTTTCCAGCTGCCTTGTGAGACCATTTGGGCCAGTTCATACCAGAAGCCCTGAAGTTCCTCAGCTCAGCCTGGTCTCTTACAGAGTCTGCATCAGCCATTTCTTTTGTTCTTCTTCACAGGTGGTTTCCCAGTACCTACAGTCTACCCACGCTCCCACACACAGCGACTATACCATGACCTTGCTGGATGTTTTTGAAGTAGAGAAGGAGGGTGAGAAAGAAGCCTTCAGAGAGGACCTTCATAACAGGTCTCCACTTAGCTTTGGGTTTGGGAAGACCTTCCCTTGCCTGAAGTGCAGTTGTGGAACTTATAGAGAAGGATAGCAGAGACAGCTGTTGGCTTTTTTATGCTTATGGCCTACGTTTGCAGGAGAGCAAGAGAGTACAATAATACTGGCTTTTCCTTAGGATGCTGCTGTGGCATGGTTCCAGGCTGAGTAACTGGGTGGGAATCCTGAGCCTTGGGCTTCGAATTGCCCCGCCTGAGGCTCCCATCACAGGTTACATGGTGAGTAGAAATTGAACCCTGGAAGTAGGTACAAGGGGAGAGAATGCATTTTCCCAGTCCTTCCCCCCCCCACCCCCTTTTTGTTTTCTGGATTAGGATTAGGTGGTGACCTGGCATTTACTATCATCCTCCTGTCTTAAGTTCCTAAAGGTATCCCTCCTTTCCCCCAAGAAAGCAGAGATTCATTGATGCATCTGCCTTCTCTTGGAACAGAGTTGTGAGGGGAAATGGAGAAGGGTCTATATTGTGTTTAAGATAATAGAACATACGGTCAGTGGTATGAGGCTCCCTTCTAACCCAATGGGTTAAGTGGTTGAAGTTGTTATTTATATATTTCAGTTTGGAAAAGGAATCTACTTTGCTGACATGTCTTCCAAGAGTGCCAATTACTGCTTTGCCACTCGCCTAAAGGATACTGGACTACTGCTCTTATCAGAGGTGAGTCAGGAACACATCTATGATCTCTAGTTTAGTATCAGTTCCTCTTTTTCCAAAGAGAAAAGTTTGGCCTCAGAACCAAGAGGTTCACCTGGGAGAACTTGAGAGGGAAGCCAAGCGTAATCTCCATTGCATTCGATTCTCCTGCTGGAGTAGAAGGAAGTACTGATGGGGTTTTCTTTTTGCCTTGAGAGCCGTTCAGTTCTCAGTAGGATGTGGTCATTTAAAGATCTTTTGCTTTGCAGGTAGCCCTAGGTCAGTGTAATGAGCTACTAGGGGCCAATCCAGAGGCAGAAGGATTACTTCAGGGCAAACACAGCACCAAGGGGCTGGGCAAGATGGCTCCCAGTCCTACGTGCGCCATCACCTTGTAAGTGCCTGGAGGGTCAGAAAACTGCTTTTGGCCAGATAAGACTCTCTGCTTTCTCTATTCCAACTTCTGAACCAGAGGCAGATGTTGACACACCTTCTTCCATTTGGCAGGAATGGGAGTACAGTGCCCTTAGGACCAGCAAGTGACACAGGAGTTCTGAATCCAGAGGGTTATACCCTCAACTACAACGAATTTATTGTCTATAACCCCAACCAGGTCCGTATGCGATACCTTCTAAAGGTTCGATTTAATTTCCTGCAGCTGTGGTGAATGTTGATATTAAATAAACCAGAGAAAATATGATCTTCAAGCAACGAAACAGGCAATGTTGTACTTTTCGATTTTCTCATATTTTCTGTAATAAAGAGAGTACAAATCTACAACTACCTTCTTTGGGCTTTACTTCTGCAAGCACATATTTCTTCTGATGTTAGTGTATCTTCATTTCAAGGACAGAAAGTACAGCTTCTCTGCATATCCCACAGCTAGCTGCAGGTTACTCAGGATCCTGTTTTGTTCTTTCACAGCAGAATAACCTCTGTGCACTGAGGGAGACTAATGGAAGTTAATGCTTTTCCCCATTTAATACAGCTTTTCTGTAGACTGGAGTTTGATGGGTAATATTATAGGAAGGGTAGAGGCAGCAAAGACTGAATTGTTTCCCATACAGATCTTCTCACTTGCCTTTTCCCCCTGTTTACCATTTGCAGACTAGGTCTCCCACCACTTAGCATCCTAGGTCTCAGCAGATGTCCAAAATTTTGGGAAGCATTTGGAAGACTGTCACTAAGCCTAAATACATCTCAGGAGAGAAGTAGAACAATTTTGATATATCCCACTCCATCTAAGAAGTACCAAAGTCTAAGTCAGATCCAAAGACTTCTTGACTATTTGTAAACACATGCAAAACAGATAAACACACACATATAACATACTTCCTTAGTAACAATAAAGGTTATTTAAATAAAAACAATAGTTTGAAACTTTTTAAAGACCAGATTACTAATATCTATCAAAAATTTTAGATGGGGACTTCCCTGGTGGCCCAGTGGGTAAGACTCCATACCCCAATGCAGGGGGCCCAGGTTCGATCCCTGGTCAGAAACTAGATCCCACATGCATGCCACAACCAAGAGTCCACACGCCACAACTAGAGTCCACATGCCGCAACTAAGAGGTCTGCATGCCACAACTGAAAGATCCCACATGCTGCAACTAAGACACAGCGCAGCCAAAATAAATAAATATTAAAAAAAATTTTTTTAATGTACACACCCTTTGACCTAAAAAATTACAGATATACGTTTACATAGATGATGTCACTGCAGAACTGTTATATGCAAAAAAAATCTATAAATAAGGAACCAGTTAAATACATTCTCTCACTGAAATACTATGCTGCTGTTAAAACTAATGTAGACTACACACTTTTCAAAAAAATGTAAGAGAAGGAAATACTTCCCAACTTATTCTATAAGGCAGTATAAGACTAAACCCAGATAAAGATATCACAAGAAAACTATAGACCAGTATCCCTTAAGAATGTAGATACAGGGGCTTCCTAGGTGGCGCAGTGGTTGAGAATCTGCCTGCCAATACAGCGGACGCGGGTTTGATCCCTGTTCCAGGAAGATCCCACATGCCGCAGAGCAACTAAGCCCATGTGTCACAACTATTGAGCCTGCGCTTTAGAGCCTGTGAGCCACAACTATTGAGCCCACGTGCTGCAACTACTGAAACCCATGCGCCTAGAGCCCGTGCTCCGCAACAAGAGAAGCCACGGCAATGAGGAGCCTGTGCACCGCAACGAAGAGTAGCCCCCACTCACTGCAACCAAAAAGAAAGCCCGCGCACAGCAAAAAAAAAAAAAAAAGAATGTAGATACAAAAATAAAATACTACTAAGCCTAAACCAGTAAACTATAAAAATGAGCATACACCTGGAACAGGATCATATACCTGGAAAAGAATCATACACCTGGAAAAGGCATCCAGGTTGAAAAGGAAAAGGTAAAACTATATTTGCATATTAGATGATCAAATATATATATGTGTGTATATATATATCTCTCCCTAAATAATACACAGAAAAATTGTGGAATACAAGATCGATATACAAAAATCAGTTGTATTTCTATACACTAGGAATGAATAATTTGAAAAGGAAATTAAAATAATTCCCTTTATAATAGCATCAAAAAAATAATTAGGAAAAGATTTAAATCACAAAAGTTATAAACTGAAAACTATAATACATTATCGAAAGAAATTTAAGAAGACCGAAATAAGTGGAAATACACTGTGTTCATGGATTGGAAGATTTAATATTTCTAAGATGGCAATACTCCCCAAAGTGATCTACAGATTCAGCACAATTCCTGTCAAAATTCCAACAGCATTTTTTGCACAAATGAACACGACAAACCTAAAATTCATATGAGAGGGTTTCCCTGGTAATGCAGTGGTTAAGATTCCACCTCCCAATGCAGGGGACATGGGTTTGATCCCTGGTCCGGGAAGATCCCACATGCTGAGGAGCAACTAAGCCTGCAAGTTACAACTACTGAGCCCACGAACTGCAACTACTGAGCCTGCATGCTGCAACTACTGAAGCCTGCATGCCTAGAGCCAGTGCTCTGCAACAAGAGAAGCCACCACAATGGGAAGCCCACACACCACAATGAAGGGTAGCCACTCCACTCGCCACAACTAGAGAAAGCCCGCACTCAGCAACGAAGACCCAACACAGCCCAAAAAATAAATAAAATTTAAAAATGAAAATGAAGTACTAGGAAAACAAACCATTTGTGGAATGGTACCAGTCCACAAACCAAATTTTGAGTAGATATGCTCTAGATTTCAAAAGCAAATTGTGGTGGGAGTTCCCCAATGGCCTAGTGGTTAGGATTCTGGGCTTTCCCTTCTGTGGCCCAGGTTCAATCCTGTGTTGGGGAACTGAGATCCTGCAAGCCGCATGGCATGGCCAGGAAAAAAAAAAGAAATTGTGCATAGATGTGTAAAATAGATGTTAAAAATTGACACATGAAAAAGGTGCTTTTGCAGATGGGTAGAAGAAAAGACTGTTCCAATGTCCTATGATCATACAGTCCAATGACTATAATTGTGGAACTCATCCAGGCACTGGGAGACACTGAAATTGCTTAATGATAAGAACTCAGAAAATATTTAATGTAAAACCTAAACTGATTTTCCCTTGAACTCCCTTGAGTACATAGTTACGTTACCTAGAACCTGTTCTTATCTACATTCACAGCAATTACACTTTGGCCTCGCTGTATATCTCCAAGATAAGAAAGGCAGATCACGCCCTTCAGGTGGACCTGGCCAACAAAGCTGAGTCTACTGAGCAAGGTAGTCTTTACTTTCTTCAGCCTCAGCTGGGGCTAGAGAAAGCCTGCACTCGGCAACAAAAATGCTTTTGTAGCACTTTTAGAGCATGGAATACAGACATCTAGGGCTCCCTCCTGTCCTTGGCCCATGCTTTCAGGGGAACAAAAGGCAAAAGATTGAAAGCAGTGACTTTCAGGATGATGCTGTGCCATGGTTCTCTGCAGCATTTCAGGGCAGTAGTCATGGGCTCGTGTGGAGCAGGTAGTCTAGAAGGTATATTTAGAGCCCTTACATGAGGCATATGAAAGATAGAAGAGACACGACCTATGATTAAGACTTATCAGCCAATGGCACTCATGTACTTATCCTAGGGCTGAGAGAGAATATGAGGCACTGGTAGAAATAAGGTAAAGTCCTTCAGGTGATTTCTCCGTGTAAAATCTGGAATCAGGGTAAAGTAAGAGCAAAACTGAGTGCCCCTCAAATCCCTAAATCCTGAAAACTCTAGGCCAGAGTGCAGTGATATTTCTTTGAGAGAACCCTACTAACCCAAGATAAAATCCTGTAATAGCTCTGGCTTATCATACACAAGTCCTTGAATTCTTGGACAGAGAAGACCCTTAACTTCCTTAATCCTTAGAAAGAAAGGGCCTCAGGGAACTTCCTCTCCCATAAAATAGAATTATAGGAAAATAAAGTGGGAGAACTTTTACTTAAGAGGGTCACAGTCCACAGCAAGTCCACGTGTAGGCATTGTTCCACCTTTCAACTCATTTTATTCTTTGTGAACTTCAATTTGATCTTTTGAGATCTCTTCCAAGAATGCAACTTGCAAGTCAAGTGGCTGCCGCTGCTCTGTCAGAGGCTATGAAAGCCAGAAGACTTGTTCTGCTCTCAGTGTCCTAGCTTCTCACCTCTCACCGGGCAGCTGGCTCTGAGCAGACAGGGCTGTTTCTGTGAGAGGAAACTAGTGTTGTCCTGGTTCTATCCCAGTTCTTTCCAAACACCCTGAACAGGGCACAACTGACCCATTCGTCCTTGAACAGGGCACAACTGACCCATTCTTCCTTCTCTTCCTCTTCCTTGGACAAGTGAGAAGTCTTCAGATCTCTGTTCAAACTAAGTGCTGGTCAACATCACTTTCATTCCTCCTCTTGGAAGGAGTCATACCTTAGGGTCCTGGGGCCAGAAAATGACACAAGAATTCTAAAGCCTAATTACAAAGAATACTAAAGATCTGGTTCACCTTTCTTGCAGTTGTAGTAAGGATTAATGTTAAATCAGAAAAGAAATATAAGAACATCCATATTCTCTCCTCTCAGTCCAAATCCCCATAACAACCCAGGCAGGGGGCTTCCCTGGTAGCACAGTGATTAAGAATCCACCCGCTAATGCAGGGGACACAGGTTCGATCCCTGGTCTGGGAAGATCCCACATGCTGTGGAGCAACCATTGAACCTGCGCTCTAGAGTCCATAAGCCACAACTAATGAGCCCACATGCCACAACTATTGAAGCCCAAGAGCCTAGTGCCTGTGCTTCGCAACAAGAGAAGCCACCACAATGAGAAGTCTGTGCACCGCAACGAGTAGCCCCCACTTTTTGCAACTAGAGAAAGCCCGCGCGCAGTAACAAAGACCCAACACAGCCAGTAAATAAAAATAAAATTGATTAATTAATTAAAAGAAAAAAAAGGAGGGACTTCCCTGGTGGCACAGTGGTTAAGAATCCGCCTGCTAATGCAGGGGACACGGGTTCAATCTCTGGTCTGGGAAGATCCCACATGCCATGGAGCAACTAAGCCCAGGAGCCACAACTACTGAGCCTGTGCTCTAGAACCCACGAGGCACAACTACTGAGCCCATGTGCCACAGCTACTGAAGCCCATGTGCCTAGAGCCCATGCTCCACAACAAGAGAAGCCACCACAATAAGCCCATGCACTGCAATGAAGAGTAGCCCCCACTAGTGGCAACTAGAGGAAGCCCAAGTATAGCAACAAAGACCCAACACAGCCAAAAAATAAATAAATAAATAAATAAATAAATTTACTAAAAAAAAAAGAAAAAAAAAGGAATACAGGCAGGACTGCACATGAGATTTTTTGACCTTTTATTTATATAACTGTATCAAGAACGTAGCCACTGGTGTCTTCAGGCTTTGCATCTCCAGAACAAGGGGTCTCTCTGCCTCGAGCAGTGATCTTCATTCCCAGGACAGAAAGTATACATTGCCCTGTGTGTCTCCCACTGCGAGCTGCAGGGTAGAGTTAGGACCCAGCCAAGGTTCCAGGCAGGTCACTGCTCCTTCACATCGGAACAGGCCCAGCTACAATGCAAACATAAACGAGAGATGAGGGCTACAGCCTAGGGCCTCCTTACTAACTTATTTGTCTCTCACACCAATGACTTTTGTTTAGAAACAGGTTAGTTGCACATTATTGCAAGAAAAATAGAAGAAAACAATCTTGATCTTTTGCCCTTTCTTACCCCAAGTTTGCTCTATGACACCTCTTTAGCCCTCCTTACACACACACACACACACACACACACACACACACGCACACACACACTTACCAGCTGCATACTGGGTCTCTCCCACAGTTTAACATCTCTGTCCTTTGAAGCTGTCACCAGCAACTCAGGCAGCACGTGGAGGGCTGTGACAGAGCCCGTGTGAATCTTAGAGATGGAAGAGAAGAGGTGTGGTGAGTTCTCAGTGGACCGTCCCCAGTCAAGGAAGCAGAGAAGTTTGCTGGGTCAGACCTAGAGCCTCCTCCCCAGTATCTGTGACCTTTCCCCTAAAGCTCACCTTTCTACGCTGCCGCGTCTTTAGCTGTGGGAATGTTGGGCAGGTATACGTGTCAGTACTTATACACTGGTCCGTCTCTGGAGTCTGGATTTGAGGCATTTCTGCTTTTTCCTCCCAGATATTATCTGTGGCCCATTCTCCTTCAGCGTTGCATCTGGCTAGGTTCCACAGCATCCCATCAGAGCTTGCACACAAAAATGAGGACTCTGCCATTTGAAGGGCAGAGTTTGAGCCACGTCTTAGACTTTGAAAGATCCACCAGCCTCCCCTCGGCCATCTCTGGATTCCTTGGGCCCTCCCATCACCACTCACCAGATTCAGGTTTGGCCTGAGTTACTGATATGAGGGTCTTACTAGGATTATCTAAGCTCAGATTAAATTCCGGGCACTCTTCAAACTCTCTTAATTCCTTTTGGCTCTGTGAAAGGATAGATCATTTTGTTTAGCCGATTTGTGTCACTTACTGCTACCCAGACAAAGCAACTCTTTTCTGCTCTGGGCTGGTCAAGATTTTTTTAAATTTTATCCTAGGTACAGTAAAGTATTGATACACAAATCTTAAATGGATATCTTGATAAAATTTTACACAAGTATACATCCATGTAATCACTGCCCAGATCAAGATGTAGAACATTTCCATCACCCTGGAAAGTTGCCTCCATGCCCCTTTCCAGTCAATACCAGAGTATCACCACCCCCAGAACTAACAATATTCTGACTTCTGTCACTATAAATTATTTTTGCTTGTTCTTGAACTTCATTTCAGTGAAATCATGTAATATGTACTCTTTTGTGTCTGGCTTCTTTCACCCAATGTATTGTCTATGAGACATGTTCATATTGTTCCAGACACTGCTAACGTTCACAGTGGCAAAACAAGAACGACCTAAAGGAAATGCAATTAAGAAAACTCCTAGGTATATGGTTTCCCATGATTCCTTTAAACACTTGAATCTTTTTTTGTATCAATGAAATCTTACAAGGAAACCCAATATAAAACACTCTTAAGTAGTGTTTTATAGTGCTCCAATTGAAGGAAGAGAAGGGGATTGGAACCAACCGCTTTTCCTTTCCTTCCACTTATCCTCCATCATGGCCCCAAGGCTTTAAAATGTTGGTCCTGGACAAATGGTTGTTTTAACACACACCCAAACAGAACTTACTGAGAGAGAAAGAACTGTAAGCCTCATGGACTGCAGGACAAGCACACCATAGTCCTGGTGGGTGGACAACATCATAGGATCTGTTGTATAGTCTCTCCTGGTTTATAAGAAAGAAAGAGGCTAAACCCAGCAACACCTCTCCGTAAGATCCCAATGTTTGTTCTAGTTAGACCCAACCTCAGGGTAGCCACTAACCCACTTTTCCTCTCTCTCCAGCCCAAGATAAAACAGCATTTTGGATCTTACCAGATTACAGTGGGCTCATCACCTGGCTTCATGTACAGTAACTGCAAATCCGCTTTGGCCAAGATGAGGCCATGACCATCAGGGGCCAGGCCTACACCTGTCAGGAACCCTAGATCCTCCTGCAGAACTCGGTTCAGGTGAAGACTGTAGCTCAAACAAGATACATGGACAGAGAAAGATCCTACTTTAGTCCACCTCTCTCAGGCTCCTCAGTTCCCCGTGAATTCCTCAGGAGTAAAGTATAAAACAAAATGTATCACTGTCCCTACAAATTGTGTTCTTCTTTCTGCTTTTGTTATAGTAGTATCCATCATACCATCATCACCTTACTTGCTCAAACCAGGAATCTCTAACGTTCTTGTCCTTTCCTTCCCTCCTGACCTCCAGCTGATCGATAAGGCTGTGGATTCTACTTGCAACACACGCCTAAATCTGTATCTCTCCTTCTCATCCCCACTGCCCAGGCCAGGGCCCACGTTATGTCTTCCCATAGCATCAGCTGTCAATGTGCTTGCCCTACCTGTAGTATCTCTCTACGACTATCCCTCCTCCATATGGCCGCTAGAGTTCTCTTTCTAAAATTTAGATAATTATTCTGCACAAAATCCTTAGCACTGTGCCCTCTACAGCCTGGCCCCAGTTTATTTTTTCAACCCAATTCCCCATCACGACTCACACTAAGAACCCAAAGACTTAACTATACTCAGAATACAGCACGCACTCTCGTGCCTCCATGCCTTTTGTTAATGTTCCCTCTTCTTACTAAAACACCATTCCCTTCCCTTACTGATCCAGAAAACTCCTACTCATCCTTTAAGCCCAATCTCAAATAGCATCTCTTCTATAAACAGTAAATTTCTTACATTCTGCAGCCCCAGGAATTTTATATACCTTTATTATAGCAGTAATCACTCTGCATCTTGTTGGCAGTTTGCTTATATGCACATTCCTCTACTGAGCTTCCTTAATTAACAATTAATTTCAATCTGGTTCACACTGCCTGGCCCAGAGCTTAGCATAAGTAAGCACTTGATAATTATTTATTATTATTTTAATTGACATAGTGACAAGCAGAAAACAATTTCCCAGGGACTTTTTCCTGCTTATTAACTAACATCCTATTGACCTAGTTCAGAAGTAGAGGGGAGTGATTTGAGCAAAACAGCCATATCCATTAACCCAGCCGCTTCATTTCACCTGAAATTTCTGACTGTTGAACCCTTCTGCAGTTCCACTCGCCACTCGCTGACTTTTTCATCAGCACTGACAACAATCAAGGTGTGGGCTGAGTACCAGATCAGAGCACTGATGCGGCCTGGAGCCTAGTGAGCACAAGTTTATTTCAGTATTTCTGAGGAACCAGGATTAACTTTCCTTCCCATCCCAGGCATCTACACAACCTCTAACCCCGGCACGTGCCATCAGGTACACAGCCAGGGCAGAATTCACATCAACGAAGAACTGAAGTTGACCCAACTCACCTGTGCTGTGGCCACAGCCTTAGCTTCCTGCCACAAGGTGAGCTCGCCAGCTTGATTCCCAGACACAGCTACAGAACCGTCTGGGGCCCAGGCCACAGCAGTGATGGCTGCAGGACTCCTGGGTATATATGTGTCATCTGGAGAAGAAAGAAAGTGATTCATTAGGAGCTGGACCATTGCTGGGGTACAGACCTTCTTGGTCCCACTAACACAGCCCCATTTCACACCTTGCCTCTCTCCACGCCTCACTCACCTGCTCCTTCAGGTAACTGCCAGAGCCGTATGGAACCATCCTCTGAGGCGGTCAGCAGGAGGCCCGAGGTCTCTGAAACCGCAGCTGTACTGACTGGGCCACTGTGTCCCAGGAGGGTGTGTGTTTGAAACACCTAGGAGGAAAGGATGGAGATGGAACAGGGGGGAGTTGACACAACAGGAGGCTGTCCCACTATACCCTTTCCACGGCCCCCACCCAAGTCCTTTCAGGGAACTCACCAAGAGTGGATGCCACAACCGCATGGCCCCATCCAATCCAACAGTCACCACCAGAAGCTCTGACCCCGGCTGGCCAGCTGATAAGACATAGAGACTGAGTCAAATAAGGGGAGAAGGGAAGAGGCAGTGGGGATGGAAAGGTGGCTGACATTTCATTACCTGCACGGGGCTCCAGGGCAGCTGCACAGTGGCTGATGGGTCCTGAGTGAGCAGGGATGCTGGTCAACTCCACACCCTGATGGTCCCACACTTTCAAGGTCCCGTCTCGGCTCACGGATACCACGTGCTCCTCCTGCCTCAGGGCACAGGATCAGAGAAGATCCACACTGAGCAGGACATGGGAATTATGACTCCCACCACTGAGGTGTGGGCTGAGCATTAAGAGCCTAGAAGATGTCAAAGAATGAGGACACCCCCGGTAGTGGGGCTGGGAGGCTCAGGACTGCCATCCTGCCACAAGGTCATGATACTGAGATACTGTGTTTTCAGGCTCGCCCTTGCCTCACACCAACCCTCAGCCTCCGTACCCTAGTCCTGCTCTCACCCAAGCCCAAGCATCTCACTCTTTATACTTCTTTTGCCTTTGGGATTAGATATCCAATGCATCTCATCTCCCAAAGCCCCCTTAACCTTCCCAGGGAACCCCGGTGAGCTCTCCGTTGCCCTCTCACCACGGCCACCACGGCGCTCACAGCACTCTGATGACCCAGGAATTGACAGAGCTGCTGTCTCGACTCTGGGTCCCACAGCCCCACAGAGCCGTCACTGGAGCAGGAGACCTGCAGAGTCAGAGGGCAGAGGAGTGGAATTATCAGCATCGCCCCAGCATTTCTCTACACTTATAACATAGGGTGGGGGGAAGTAAGCCTGTGATTAAGAGCAAGGGCCACTCTGGGTTCAAATCCTAGTTCCACCATTCACTACTGGGTGACCTGGGGCAAGTTCATCTCTCTGGGCCTCAGGTTTCTCATCTATTCAACCAGGATAATGACAGTGTACCTACTGATATGGGGCTAAAGCATCTGTGTACAGTAAAGGACTTAGCACACTGCCTGCAACATACTTAGCATTGAATAAACAGTAGCTATTGTCCTTGTTATTAACATAATGTCAGTCAACAACAACTCTGTCTCACCCCAGCAAAGGTGAGACATCTGCAAACACCAGGAGAGATCTGGCTGCCTAGAAGTCAGGGGTAGGACAGACTATGACAAGTCTATTCAATTGTTACTCATTTCTTTTTGAGAACAACAGGGACTCTGGGTTAGAAAACTAGGCTTTACCAATCCTGAGTGCATAATTTGAGACTCATTTTTCACTTAGGACCAAAGAAATCATAGCAGTACCCTTTACCTGCAGGGACAGGGCATCCTAAGCCCTTCAAGGGAAATCATAGCAGTACCTGAGGGACAGTTCTGTGTGCCTGTTAAGAGCATGGGCTTTCTTATCATAGAGTTTCCTGGCTCAGCTTCTTTACTTACATGACCTTGGAAATGGTCTTTAATCTATCTGAGCTCAATATCCTTGTCTACGAAACAGACATAATTGTAGTATCTTCTTTAGAGGGTGATGTAAAGACTAAATGAGGCAATATATACTAAGGGCTTCGTCCAAAGTCTGGCACATACTAAGTGCTCAATAAATGTGAGCTATGATATTGGGTGTTAGAAAATTATATTTATACTATATCATACTATATTATAAATGGGTATTAGGAATAGGATGAGGTGGGAAGTGTTGTCCTTGCCCAGGAACCCTGCTGAGCTTTGCGCCACTCCAACCCCTCCACTCACCAGGAGGTTGTCTTTGGTCCAGGCACAGCCAGTGACCCAGTCTCGGTGACAGGCAGAGAAGGAGCAAATCAGAACAGGGGCTTTGGGTGTCCTCACATCCCAGCAGAGCAGACTCTGGATAGGTCCCAAGAGAGGAAGCCATCAGGACCGTAAGACAGAGGTAAGAACACCAGGGCCATCTCAGGTAAGAAGTTTCAAGGAAAGAGGGCGTATCAGAAGAGGAACTATCAAACCAGTGCAGGAGGTTTAGCAAAGCAAAAAGCTGGAGGAAGCAGTGGGAAGTGAGCTGCTCAGGAATCCAGGACCTGAGGGGTGGTGGGGCCTAGCGGGGCTAGGGACCCCAGGGGAGGAGGGCCCGAGGGGTGCAGCCTCCTGCAGCTCACCCGGTCCCTGCCCCCAGTGGCCAGGCTGCATCCATCCGTGCTGAAGCTACAGCAGCTCACGGGGCCCTCGTGTCCCCGGAGCTCAGTGCCACAGGGGAAATCTTCCGTCTTTTGTGGCAGTGTCAGCAACTGCCTTGGCCACAGCCGCACTGTGAAGTCCTCTGCATTGGAAATAGGAGACAGGAAGATTTTCAGAAAGAGGAAGTGAGACAGGCCTGGAAGGCCAAAGACAAAGGCAACCACCGGGGCTGAGGGTGATGTCTGAGGGCACAGCTCCAGGGGAGGGACGCTGGGAGTCCCAGCAAGCCCCTGTACAAGGGTCGGTCATCACGGGAGGGCACAGGACAGGAATGCCCGCCACTCCCAGCTCAACTCTGCAGCTGTCTCTCCCAACTGCACCTCCACACCCTCCTCTATCTAAAGTGCCCAGGGTCACTTTGACCAAGCCTCCCACCTAGAGAGGACTAGTGTCATTTTCACCTCAACATCTCTCTCTCTCCTCCTAAGGGAAACTCATCCCTTTACACAGCAAAATTCCCCACTGGACAAAAATGCAAAGGGTTACAGGGATTATAAAGACATCCCAGAAAAAGGGTTAGGAAACAGGAAGAAACGGTCTAGGCTGATTATGCAAGATAAATGCATTTAAAAGCACATTGAAAGTTGTAAAAAGGTATATAGGTGCGTGTATTTTCATGCACACATACACATACAAGTTGAAGAAAGGTGTTGGCATATTTCAAAGGAACAGTCACTCCCAGCCCTGCCCACTGCCCAGCTGTACCTGAGGTAGCAGCCAAGAGTTCGGGGGAGGTGGCCAGTCCCAGCACAGGCTTCCGGTGTCTGGACAAGAGCCAGAGTGACTGGAGGGAGCCTCCCTGGAGCAGCCAGCCCTGCAGGGCCCCATCTTCTGCACCACTCACCAACACGTTAGGGCTGAGCCAGGCCAGTGCGGACACTGCCACACCCAGTGCTTGACACTGAGCCCCCTGGGAAGCTAGAGGATGAGAGACAACGAGAGACGAAGACTCTTGGAAAGGCGGCCAGAGTTGGGGCGGGGGGGCTCTTTCCAGACTCAAACACTCCAGCCCTTCTCCCTTCGGTACCTGAAGAAATTCTGTAGATCCGAATGCCGTCCGCGCGGTACCCAACCGCGACCTGATCACCATCTGGGCTGAGAGCCACGGAGAGGGCAGGAGAGAGAGAGGGGGAGCCCAGGCAACCACGGGGTCGACCCAGAGACCCGGACCACACCTGCACCTGAGGGCCGAGAAAGGGACTTAAAGAGAACCCACGCCCACCCCCTGCCCCCACTGACGTCCTCTTTCCAGAGACGCGTCTCTGAGAGCTCCTGTGCACCCACCCACACCCCTCTCCCCACAGCACACACCAGCCAAGCTCCTCCAGACTCCTCAGCAAAGGCCCCACCCTGCCCCCAAATAGTCCACGCCTCTGCCGCCCCCTCCCTGTAGCCCACCACCAGCCCTCGGTAATCTGACCTTGCCGTCCTCTCCAGCCGTCAGTAACTGGCACCCAGCACGCAGGGAAAGGGCAGCGGCTACAAAGCCATGGTGGGCAGGGAAGGCGGCCAGCCGCGCCCCCTCCCGCCAGGCCCACAGCTCCACCATCCCGTCTAGCCGGCCCACAGCCACAACCCGCCCAGGCACACGGAAGGCCAAGGTACGGACGGAGGCTCCTGGGGCCCCCAGTTCCTGCGTGGAGAGGTAGAAACGGGAACGTCAGGGCCTGCTCTCAGCCCAAACCCAGAGGGACACAGGATGCGGGTGTCCCCCATTCCCCACCTTTCACTCCCACCCTCCCGGGCTTCCTCCCCTGGGGCCATCCAGCTCCTCTCACCTTGGTGACCTTGAGCCCATCCACCTGGAAGACGCTGAAACTGCCAGCCCAGCTGCCAATGGCTATCCCCTGCCCCTCTGGGTGGAAAGCAACGCAGTTGAGGGGCTTGGGACAGGTGTGCTGGGAGGCCAGCTGCCCCCTGACCGTGTCCCACAGCTGGAGGAGAGAGCAGATGAGGAGGACTCAGGGTGCTGAATACAGATGGCTGGGCTGCTCAGTCTCAGAGTTCCCGGGGCCACCTCGTCCAGTCCCCTGCCCTCAGCAGGCCAAGCAGTCAGAGCCTGTGCCGCACTGAGGAGGACAGCCCCACAGGGCTGACGCTGCCTTTAGGGCCACTTTCACCACCACAGCCCCCTGGTCGTTACCTTCAGGCATCCCCCCAGGCACACGGTGGCCAGCAGCCTGCGGTCTGGGCTCAGGCAGCAGCCGGTGATCTGGTACTGGTGAGCCTGCATCTGGAGCACCCTACCCCAGGGAGACAAGGTCAGGAGCTCCTTGGCCACAAGCCCCCTCTTCAGCCCCCTCCGCCTGGGCTTCCAACAAAAGGGAGGGCCCTCACACCGGGACATAAGAGGCCCCTTACCGACAGCCATGCTGCAGGTCCCAGAGCTCCAGGAGCCCGTCGAAGGCAGTAAGAAAGAGGGCGTTGTCCGAGAGGAACGAACAAGAGGAGACCCCATCGCAGCCACTCACCACAGACCTCTCCTCCTGTGACAGCGAGCGGGGACGCGCACTCAGGACACTCCCCTGACCACTCCATTCCAGCCACTCCAGGCCCCAACCAGGAAGGAGGCAATGGCTGGAAGCGCTGGAGCCCTTGGCTCTCTACATTCCCTGCTAAGTCTCAAACTATGGCCCTCCGGCCCCACAGCAGCAACACCTGTTAAAAGTGCAAAGCTCTGGGCCCCACTCCAGACCTAGGCCAAGCTCGAACAGGTTCACGTGAGGTCACATCGTCTGCCCCACCTCAAATCCCATATGTATCCCTGAGTCACAGATTTGTTGAGTCTGAGATGGGAATGGTGTTACACATATGCATGTATATGGGGGGTGGGGCTGACGTGGGTGAAAGAGGAGAGAGTGGCTGTGGCTGTGGGACCGACCTCTCCAGCCTGATCGACTGCTACTCTCCCTTACGCACACTCTGCTGCAATCATTCCCAGCAATTTACAGGAAACATCCCCCCACCCCCCACGTCTTTGCCCAGGCTCCTTAATCCTATGTCCTCTAGTAACTGCACAGCTCACTTAGCTCTTATCTGTCACATGGCTATGTTTTGGTTCCTTTTTCACCCTGTATGCCTTATCTTTCAACAAAACTGACCACTTGATGGGCAAAGACAATGTCCTAAGCCTCACGTTCCTTGTGGTGCTTAGTGCAATGCCTTGAAAGGAAGGTATTCAGCAAGTATTTGCTGTGAGATTGATTTTTTTTGACCAAGCCCTTGTGATCTGATGCAAGGAAAGTAAAGTCGCTGAATCAAACAGGGAGAAAACAGGTGGGTTTGGCTCATCTCAGGCTTCAGGGCAGGACGTGAGGCTTTTCTGAAGATAAATCCTACCCCACCTTCAGCGTCATACCTGCCAGGTTCTCAGGTCCAACAGGTAAACCGTCCCATTGGCAGTGCCCACAGCTGCTCTTTGTCCATTGGGGGAGAAGGCCACGGCTGTAGGGGATGAGGAAGCTGCCAGGGACAGGCTGGAGCTAGAGAAAGAATAGCAAGAAAGGGAAGAAAGGAGGAATGAGGGGAAGGAAGCAGGTGGGAATTTGTTTCGGCATCTCTGTGCCTGAATCCCCTCTCCATGGTGACTCCGGTCTGTTCTTTTTTCTCCAGTTTCAGAGAGGGCTGCAGCTTGCTCTCTGGTGGGCTTATCAGCATCTGGAGTCAAGGATCTCACCTTTGCTGGCCCCCCAGGGTCTGGGGTTTATTAAGCCAACGTAGGATGCGCTGGAGATGCCATCGCTGGGCGAGCTGGGGGGCCTGGCGGCAAAGAGGTGAATCCAGAGGCTGATTTGCTGCCTGCTGGTGCAGGAGCAGTGGGTACTGGCTGAGGACTGGAGCCTGCTGCCTCAGGAAGGTGTGGAATACAGCAACATCAGCCTCAGGAAGCTTCTGCTCCTCATCAGGGACTGAGGAAGCTATAGAAGAGATGCGGAGTGTCACTGGGGAGCCAGCCTGGACCCCCATTAACCCCAGCACCAAGTCAATCACATATGATGTATCTAAAATGCTAAGTCTCAAAGTGTGGCCCTCTGGTCCCACATCAGGAACATCTGTGAAAACTACAAAGCTTTGGGTCCTACTCAAGACCTAGGAAACCAGAATCTGGGGACCCAGGGTTCAGCAATTTCAACACATTTCCCAAGTAATTTTATGCCCACTAAATAAAGTGTGAGAGCCTCTGGTTTAAGAGACCTAAGCAAAAGGTCTCCCAAGAATCACTTGCTTACCCGCTTGGCATTTTCACCTCGGAAAAGAAATTCAACTGTTCTTTCCATTACACCTCCCTCTGAGCAGGGCCCGCGTGAACACACCCAGGAGCCCACAGCTTGGAGAAGACTCCACCCAGTAACTCATCTCACCATAGAGGGCATGGGCCTCCAGGAGCTGAGAGATCAGCCCCAGTTCCAGATGTGCGGCCACCACGTGGAGACTGGTGAGGAACTTTGCGAGAAGACCACGGTTCCCACTCTGGAGCTGGAAAGTTAGACTGGATTCATTAAGGATGTGACGAGGCTGGTGAGGAAGGACTGTCTAGTCTTGGACCCTGCGCAGCTAAGACCTATACTTAGGAGCTGGGACAAAGGACCTGCAGGAAGGAGACAGGAAAACCAAAAGGAGAAAGGTACAGGGAGTTTGGGGGGAGGGGGGGAACTGCAGTGGGGATGATGGTGGCAGTCAAGGGGGAGAGGGGTCTCAGAGGAGCCAAAGCAGCTCCTTGGGAGAAGGTGTCTATGGGATCTGGAGACTAACCAGGTGATAAGGCAGGTCTCCCAGAGCTTCAGGAGGGCAACTTCGGAAGGTACCAGAGGCATCAGGGTCACACGTCTTCCAGAGCTGAGCTGCAGGTGTGGGTCATAGGAACAGACACTGAGATGCACTTGGCGCTGAAGCACCTCCAAAGAACACATCCCTCAGACTACAGCAAGAGCCATCCACCCCCTGGGGTGGCAGGCGAGGGGGCCAGCTGATGGGGAGCACCAGGTCCCGTGCTCAGTGCCCCAGGGGTTAACCGGACTGCGGTCACCTGCGATGAGGATGTGTGCTGTCTTCTCCAGCTCTGCCCTCTTCCCATAGCGACATTTAGCAGCTGTTCTCAGGGGCCCATCCTGGAGGCAAAGCCGGGCGCCGGGACGTTCCAGGGGTCCCTCCCCTAGCAAACTGATCCCGTGTGAGGGAGAGGAGGCAGGAGAAGAGAGAGGAGGCCTGTCGGTGAGCATCCTGGCACAGCTGTGAGTTCCCATCCCCACCTCAAACAGTGGTAACTTGAGTGACAGCCATTCGGGGTCTGGGAGACAAGGGCTAGGGGCTATACCGAGGGAAGGGTAGGATGAACAGAGGCTCGCACGGGGCCCTGGCTCAAAGACGGGGAGGCACAGGAGGTCAGCGGGAGCTCAGCAGGGGCACCTGTACCTGCGCAGACTCTGGATGAGGGAGGCGAATGGGCCCATGGGGTAGGGGTCCCCGCTGTTACCAGCAGCCACTGCTTCTTCCCAGGTCTTGGTCCCCCTGGGAAGTATCCGCCATGCACTCAAGACTCCATGCAACTGGTCCACAGTCAGACCTGAAAACCCAAGCTCTCTGAGGCCCTAAACCACGCAGCGTCCCCATCCCCGAGACACCTAGTCCCTCCCTGCACTGCTTGCTGAGACCCCAGCTGAACCAAGGTCACCAACCCTTGAGCCCCCTCTAAGCACTGACCACTGCGTGTGACCTCAAGAGTGGCCAAGGCTTGGGGAAGGACACTGGGGCCGTGCTCTTGCTCCAGGGTGCCCAGGATGTGCTGCAGCAGCAGGGGGACAGTGGCGGGCAGGGCCCGAAGTCTCTCAGACACCTAGGAAAGGAGGGGGAGGGGCCTGAGTAAGTGGGGGGAGGGGCAGAGGCAGCTTTAGTTGTGGGCTGGGGAGGGGGCAGCAGGAAAACCTGTGGGAAGGGACGAAAAGGAAAGCAACACTGGTGGGAGAGAAGCAGGGTGGGGGGTGGAGATGAGGAATGGGGGACCACGAGACGGCAAAGGATGAGGGTGGGAGACAGTGAGGAATGGGGATGAAAGCGGCTGAATGGAGGACGGGAAGTGGGGTCAGGATTTAAAAGATGAGGAGCGAGGGTTCACAGCCTCAACTGACCTGCTCATAGAGCGTGAAGAGCCTCAGGTGATCGGTGACCAAGCGCAGGTAGAGCGGCAGGGCTGAGCCCCGCTTCACCAGCAGCAGCCGCATCTGACAAGACTCAGAGGACTCGGCACAAGGACCAGAGAGCCTGCTCACGGCCAGCCCCCCGCCCCCTGCCCTCCACCCTGGCACCAAGCCCCGTGCGGGGCAGCCTCTCCTCTGAGCGCCCCCGCCGGGGGCGAGACCCACGGCATCACTCAGGACACAGCCATCCCTGCCTTACACTGCTCTGCCCGGCCAGCCCTACTCCTGGGGAAACCCCCATGGCTCAGCCGGCCCCACTCAACAACCACAGCTTTCTCCTCCCCTCACCCAAACAGGCCCTGGAGAGGCCCTTCACCAGGGGAAAAGAACTGGGTGATGTTATAAGGAATCGCAGTTATCTTACTAACAACTTCCCCTGGCACAGAGTTCCTGAGAAAATGAAGGAGCTGGTCTGTGTGGGGTGGCTGGTAGCTTCAGCACCCCGGGTCCTCACACCTCGCAGATTCACCCCACACACCTACCCAGCCCTGGCCTAGACCCAACCTGGTTGTTAAAAGGTGACTCCTCCAGCCGCTTCCCGTACAGAGCCAGCTCCTCTCGCACCAGCCGGGCCCGGGCAGACGGCTCCAGGGGCCCCAGGGCCACCACGTGGGCACCTTGGTTCCGCTCAAGGGTCTCCCCCAGGCCTGAATCACTGGACACGCTCAGCACCAAGTGCACCCACTGTGGGATTTGGACAACAGGGTAGAGATGCAGAAGGAAAAGAGGAGAACATTGTTGGACTGCCTCCCACCCCCACCTCCTTCTCACACTCACCCGGGGAAGGGTCTTTGGGATCCAGTCCGAGATCAGCTGCCCATGCTGGTCTACCAACCTGTCAGCCCCATCAATGACCAGCACCAGACGCTGGCCGGATTTCAGGGACCGAGCAGACGCGGGCAGCAGCCTCTGCTGCAGCTCCCACACCAGGCCCCTGTGCGTGGAGGGGGAGCACCAGGGTCAGCAGGGGTGCTGTCATGTGCCATCAACAAGGCTGGGCTAAGTGGGGGAGAAACACACCGGTAGGTGCTGGGGAGGGCACTTGGCTCTTGCAGGTGGCTATGCAGATAGGCACAGAGGCGTCTGAGCAGGAGGAGGGCCAGACCCTGGTCAGGGCGGGCCCCTGAAAAGTGGAAGAAGACTAACGGGGCCACCGTGGCCCCCTCGGGAGCCTGCAGGGCTGACACAAGGGATGCCTGCACCGGAAGAGAACAGAAAACATGGTCACATTTCACATGCACAAGCTCCCTGTGCCCCACCTCCTTAGCCCTCCTCAGCGCACACAGCCCTCCCTCCCGTCCGGGCCTCTGGGACTCTGTACCAGGAAGGCAGTCTTGCCCTGTCCCGACTGCCCGGTCATCAGGCTCAGCCTCCCCTGGTGCTGCATGAGCTGCTGCACTGTGCCCTGAAGAAGGCGCGGTCGGGCAGGACTCCGTGGGTTCTTCAGCTGCTGAAAGGTGGCCTGGACCAAGTCATCATCTGGAACGGGCTCTGGCTGCTCCGGCTGGGCCCCAGGCTGAGGGCAAATGAGGCAGTGACTGCTGATGTTTCCATGCTCCTCAGGACCCCGGGGCTAAAACTCACAGCGCCCCCACCAAGTGACTTCCCACCCAGGACTACGTGGACCACCCTACCCCCTCTCCACTCCCCTGGCCACCAGCGCTCCTGCTGACCTGTAGGTAAAGCTTCTGGATCATATTCCACACATCCTGCAGAACCAGCTGCCCAAACTCCTCCAGCGCCCCAACGTAGGGCCGGCCAGCTGCCACACCGCCCCACGCACAACGGTATCTGTAGGCAAAGCAAGCGCAAGCAGGGTCAGAGCAGGCCTGCCCGCCCCCCCCCCCCCATCACATCTCTCCATGCAGGTTTTCCCTACCTCTCCCAGCGTACCTGTGACAGGTGATCCCTTCCTGTCTGCTCAGGTAGCTCTTCAGTTCTGAGATCCGATGGGCAGCCTCTTCAGACTCAGAAATAAAGTCAGACTTCCAGGCATCTGGCACAGAGCTGACCACCAAAGATACCGCAAGAGTGGGGCTGGATTCAGACCCCAGCCTCTCTCCACCCCCAACCACCAGAACTGGCTATTGTTCCCTGAAACTCAAGTGGAGATCTCCTGACTTCAGCTGCAAGGCTGCTTTGGTGCTGCAAGGCAAGACCTCTGGTCCTGTTTCTCCATTCTAGGCCCCCCTCTTGTACTCTGAATATTAGGGAGAGAAGACACATCCACTGAGCCTGTCTGGTCTTCTATGGAGGCTGAGGCCCGGTGGCAACAGAAGGTACCTGAGGAAGCTAGAATCCCGGAAGTAGATGAGAGGCTGGGCAGAGAGCTGCAGGCGGAGGCCCCGATTCAGGAACTGCATCACCTCCATCTCTGTCACAGAGCGACCTGAAGGGTACTGCTGGGCCTACAGGGAGAGGGCAGAGAGCAGGCAGGTTCAGTCCTGGTCACACTAACCCCTCCCGTGAGACCTGCCAAGACCCCAGGGCCCCTTCATCTCAGTAACGTTCCTCTCTCCCTCCAGACACAAGCCAATAAAATATAGCTAATAGCTAAGGCTTACTGAATGCCTTTCACATGTTGAGCATTTTCTTTTCGAGCATGTTTAAGATAGATTTCTAATTCTCATAATAACCCTGCAATGTAGACATCACTGTTTCTCTTTAATACATGAAGAAACTGAGGCTAGGGGCTTCCTAGGTGGCGCAGTGGTTAAGAATCCGCCTGCCAACGCAGGGGACACAGGTTCGATCCCTGCTCCAGGAAGATCCCACATGGCACGGAGCAACTAAGCCCGTGTGCCACAACTATTAAGCCTGCACTTTAGAGCCCATGAGCCACAACTATTGAGCCCGTGTGCTGCAACTACTGAAGCCCACGCGCCTAAAGCCCATGCTCCGCAACAGGAGAAGCCACGGCAATGAGGAGCCCGTGCACCACAAGGAAGAGGAGCCCCCGCTCACCGCAACTAGAGAAAGCCCACGTGCAGCAACGAAGACCCAACACAGCCAATAAATAAATAAATTTTTAAAAAAGAAAGAAACTGAGGCTAAATTAAGATAAACCATTTTCCATAAAGCCGCACAATGACAGAAGGGAGATCAGAATCCAGCTCTAATGGCAAAGCCTAATCAAACCTACCACTTACCTCTTGCATCCCATGGCCAACCCAGGGGTATTTTCCAAAGGAATTCCTTCCTCTAGGACTTGGTCACTCACAGAACTTTCTGCCTGTGTTTTACTTCAAGTCTCAAGGATCTGCCTGTGCAGAGTCCCAGGGTTCTAGATACACTGTGGCTTCTCCCACCCCTGCCCCAACCTTGTCTGCCTTACCCAGCGGAAGTGAGGATGGTCAGGGAGGCTGTAGTTGGGGGGAACGTAGCCATAGCGGGAGCCCAGGATCCCCACAAACAGCTGCGAGTTCTCCACCTCCCCGAGGCACACTTCCAGCTGCCTGCAGGATGGTTACGAGGGCACCGTGTCAGGGAGACGGGGCCCTGGCTCACACCCGATAGCATCCTAAGAGCACCCTCCTACCCTCAGCCCTCAACTGTCCTTGCAGCCCCCAACCCTGCCCGGGTCAGTTCCCCCCCTTGAGCCCCTCATCTCCGACCCAGCCCCTCTTCTCTGTGGCCCCCACACCTGTTCCGACGGGTCTCCTCCTCGGTGACGCCCCAGCGCAGGTCTATGGCATGAAGGCTGATGCCGTGGGGGGCCGCTCGGGCCTGCAGTGCTGGCAGCAGGGACCTCAGCAGCAGGTCCCGCTCCCCATGCATGTCCCGGAAGGTGGAGGAAATGAAAAGCCGGACGGTGCGCCATCTGCAGGTAAGCCAGGGATCAGCCCCACAGCCCAGCTCCACAGACAGGGCTGTGACCACCCCTCAGCACTGCCAAGCCAGGTACAGCAGACAGCAGGGGTGGGGCCGGCAGGCCTCTGGAGCATAACCTGCTGGTAACCCCAGATGCAGAGCCTGGACATTAACCCCCACTTGGGGACTTCCAATGCAAGGGGCA
This sequence comes from Hippopotamus amphibius kiboko, assembly GCF_030028045.1. Lineage (NCBI taxonomy): Eukaryota > Metazoa > Chordata > Mammalia > Artiodactyla > Hippopotamidae > Hippopotamus > Hippopotamus amphibius. Next base: position 175,382,207 of record NC_080187.1, on the reverse strand, counting down.
CGGGTTCAATCCCCAGCCGAGGAACTAAGATCCCACATGCCGCATGACAAGGCCAAAAATAAATAAATAAATAACCCCCACGTGCCATTTCTCATGCACCCCTCCTGTGCCAGCAATAATTATGATGCACCTACTATATTCCCACAAAATGCTCATGACAGCACCGTGAGGCAAGCACAATCATTATCTCCATTTTACTGATCAAGAAACTACAGCCTAAGACATCAAGGAAATAGCCCGAGTTTCAAGCTACTATTTGGCAAAGCTAAGATGAGAAAGCCAGAGCCTGCACCCCTAAGCCCTCTGCATGAGCCCTGGTACCAGCTGCCTGCCTCACGTTCTAATCCCCTTTCCCTAGCAGAGAAAGGGGCATGCTCGCCATCTGTGTTAGGGAAATCCCTGCCTGGAAAGAGGAAGCATTCTGCAGCGAACAGAACAGGCAGCAACTCAACAGCCAGAATTTTAGTCACCTAAAATTCCTCTAGGTTTCAACTGAAGCCCCTCCCAATTCACAAAGGCATAAAACATAGACTGACCCAAGCTGGGAAATAGGAGCCAAGGGGCTTGGAGTATTCACTTCCAGTGGCCGCAGAGACTGGACCCCTGTCTCCCCTGGGGGTGGTGGAATCTTGAATATTTTGTCCATTTGGCCCACATGTTCTAGAAGGCAGGAGGCCCCACGCTCTGCAATGAACCTGACACAAAGAGTGACAAAATAAATGAGAACGAAATGGCAGAGTGAGAATTAGGAAGATCTTCCAAGGGGGCAGGGAACAAAGATCTGGATAGATTAGGTCACCCAGTTAACTGCAGCTCTTTAAGAAGATGACCACAAACAGTAAATGCAGACTTAAAATAAGTGAGGCAGCAGAACCACAGGAATGAAGGAAGAGAGAAGAAACCCAGTTATAGCCCCTTCTGCTGGGTGCATGGTTACCATCGGCTTTCTGCTAGGCCAGGGGCAACTGGGCTGAACGAAGACCTAAAGATTAAGGTCATTCCAGTTTGGGCTTGATCAGCTCTGTACCAGCCCTGAAAGCTCCCTAGAGAGGGAGGGAAGTGCATGAGGCTTCCTAACAGGTATAGGGGGCAATGGGTGGCATCCAAAGGAAAAGGCAGGGGAGAAGACAAATAGATGGGAAGCCTAGTAGTGGAGAGAAAAAGTAAAAAGACTTCTGTAGATTTGCCATAAATAAATAAAGGTAACATAGGATTTCCTCTGAAATGCAGTAGAACAGAAGCCACAGAGAATGAATAGAAGTGATATGACCCACTGTTGAGTTGTTCCCTTAAAGGCAAACAGCACAGTCTCCCATGTCCCTTTTTCTCCTTTCCTACTAGATGTAATACAAAAATGATGGCTGGAGCTGGAGCAGCCGTCTTGAAGTATGAGGTGGAAGCAGAGTATTTGAGGATGGTAGAGCAACAGACAGAAGATGCTCAAGTCCCCGTAATACTATGTTGTTGCCATACCTAGACAGCTGTCAATGAGACATAAACGTTTATCTTTCTTAGAAAAGGAAGTGAATGGAGCAGAGGCCACAGATAATCTCTAAAAGATGTTCTAACAAAGCCCCCAACCCCTCCAGTGTCCCTCCTGTACTCACTTCAGTATCCCGTCAGTACAGCCTGAGAGTGTCACGTCATTGGGATTCAAATTCGTACACCTGGCAAAGGAAGAACAGTCACTGCCAGTCAGAAACAGTGCCAGGAACACAGAGTCACTGCCCCTCACACCCTAGGATGGACACCCCCCCTCCTCTGCACTTTTCACAGGGTTCTGTGCCGGGCTGGGACTGGGGTGGATCATCACAAAGGGGTCCGGAGCCAGGCTGAAGACATCAGAGGAGGCTCGAGCACGTGAAGCACGACAGGGGTAAGAGACAGAAATGGGGAGGGGCCTGGCGGGTGGGAGCGTCCCAAGCTTTAGCAGGGGTAGACAGGGAACATGCATCACCATCCGCTGGCCCTGCGCAAGCAACGTGAGCGCCCTTACAGGTAACCTGTACTTCTCAGGAGAACACCAACAAAGAGGCACTTGGGATTCACATGCTGCCAGAAAATCTGTTTGGCTGCATTGATCAGATTCTCATCTGCAGTGTGGCCAAAGACGATGACCCTGTCCACCTGTAAGATGAAAGGGGAGGGTCTAAGATGAGGAGCAGAGGGACAGCAGAAATGCCAAAGAGCTCAGCACATCAAGACACAAGATCTCTGAGGACTGGAAAATTGGGAGAACTCCGAGGGGGATGAAAGTGGCCTCTTCTGAGAGCACTTAAGGTGGGAAAAGCCACTACACCCTGATTTGAGGGGCATCAAAGTGGAGGTTAGGGTTCCAAAATATGGAAGCAAACCAAGTGTCCATCAACAGATGACTGGATAAAGAAAATGTGATATATATATGTGTGTGTGTGTGTGTGTGTGTATACATATATATATATATTAATACGAGGGTGAGTCACAAATCATCCACACTCTGGTTGTAGAATTTGTAGAAGTTTTAATAAACTAGAGTGCGGATAACTTTTGACTCACCCTCATGTATGTGTGTGTGTGTGTGTGTGTGTGTGTGTGTAAAATGGAATACTACTCAGCCATAAAAAAAAAAAATGAAATTTTGCCATTTGCAGCAACATGGGTGGACTTGGAGGGCATTATGCTAAGTGAAATAAGTCAGAGAAAAACAAATACCGTATGATATCCCTTCCATGTGGAATGCAAAAAATACAACAAACTAGTGAATAAAACAAAAAAGAAGCAGACTCAAAGATCCAGAGAACAAACTAGTGGTGACCGGTGGCAGGGGAGCAATAGAGGCCTGGGGGTTGGAGGTCCAAACTACTGGGTGTAAGACAGGCTCAGGGATGTAGTGGACCACACGGGGACTACCGTCAATATTTTGTAATAACTGTACATGGAACGTAACCTTTAAAAACTGTATTAATTTATTAAATTTTTAATAAAAATAATAAAAATAAGAAATGAAGGGGAGTCTGGGATAGGGGCAGTGTGTAGTTGGCTCATTTAGGTCACCGGAGCTGACTGCCAAACTTATAGGAATTCTGTGAGCCAGCTGTTAAACATGGCCACCATTAAATATTAAATTGTATAAGCTCACAAATGAATTATATTAAAAACAAAGGTAACGCATACTAAAAAAAATCATTATTTCCTAATTATTTTACGACATTTCACCATTATCTACTCTTAATCTTATTTACATCTACTTTATCTGTATTGTGGAAATACGAGGGTGAGTCAAAAATTATCTGCACTCTGGCTGTAGAGTTTACAGAAGTTTTAATATAACCAGAGTGTGGATAACTTTTGACTCACCCTCATACTATACAAAGGTGTGCTACTGAGCATATCTTCCCAACCCTGTGTTCCCTGGCAGCATGTTGGTAGCTTGAAATGAGCCATGGAAGGAGTATTTACACCATGGAAATTAGCAACTGCTATTAACCAAGACTTATTTTTCCAGATTGCTGGTTGTTCAATATTTACCAGCACAGCACTGAGTAGGGGTTTGCAGGCAGCAGCGTACTGTGCAGAGCTTGCAAGGAAGCTTTAAGAAATGAGATACATCGGTATGGAGGAAAATGTGGGGGAAGGGAGGGTTTCTCAGGGACTGGGCAGTACTCACAGGGACCCTTTGGGTAGCCAGGGACAGCAAATGTTTCCCAAAAGTAGTCAGAGACCATTCACAATTTTCATCCAATTCCTGAAGGAAAGAGACTCATGTCAGGTGATCAGTAAACAACAAATACTATAGTCTGCCGGAGAAATCTTCAGAATTGAGTATATCCAAGCCTTTCCTGACTAGTCGGGCTGTTTCCAAGCCTCTGTCTAGCCATATATTTTTGCATGGTGGGGGTGGGTGTCTGACCTGGACTTGAGCTTGGAGTTCGGTGGCAGCCTTCAGGATACCATCCTCTGCCTTAATCACAGCAGGCTTCACAGTGCCACTTCCACACAGCAAGAGATCCACCTGCTCCGTCCGTGCCATCATCATTGCAATCAACAGCAGCACGTAGTTCAGGGGGGGCTGCTTGGACAAGCACCAGAGTAAATAAGGCTCCCCTATTTTAGAACCCACCTTTGCCCGTCCAGCTCTGGAGGCCAAACATACCCACTGGTTGGGGAAAAGTGGACAAAGTCTGCAATTAAGATGGGACAGCTTCAGCAGCCCCCAGGAAGAGCTGACCGGGGAGGAAGGTGGAGAAGGGCCAGGACCCCAGCCCAAATTCAACACTGGGATGTAAGGAGGTAAAAGTGATACATAATTTGGTGACAGAAACTTAGAGAGTATTAAGGACCTGCCAAATGTGGAAGGTTAATGTTATAATCCATGAACAGGGTTGAGACCACATTGTCCCTAGGACCCGAGGTGTGATACCAGGAAGCAAATGTAAGTCATTTATTTTAGTTTTGAGTGTTTGCTTGGGAGACCAGGTCTGGGAACAGGATGCCTCTCAGGATCTTCAGCATCCTAACCACCCCCACCCCCGCATCTTTTTATTCTTTTACCCCTTGTGGGTTGCTCTTGGGAAGGATCTTGTCTGCATCAGCATCCGTCAGATAGACCAAGATGGTGCGGCCTGGCAGCGGGGGCAGGCTGTGTTTGACGGCGATGTTTATAGCTGTCTCCAGGGCCTGTCGATACCGAGCCAGCATCTCACGGTCATATTTCCACTGTCTGGAGGCAGGAAAGAAACAGACGGACGGCTCAGGGGCTTCTCTGTCTGTCACTTTGAGGCAGGTGGCAAGATGAGAACTTGCCACTGAAGTACTGTCTTCACCCCCTCCACAGCCCATCTCCAATGTCAGTAGAGAAAACAGGGACAGAGCTTCCCTTGGCCCCCATTCTACAGGACTCTCCTGATCCATTCTCACGGCGGGAGGAAAGTTATCTGCAGACTCACTCTCTGAACTCGCTTGCCATGCCTACCACATCAATCCACGCTTACTCCGTGGGGCGAGGTTTAACCGCTACTTTTTTTTTTTTTTTGGCTGCCCAGAGCAGCTTGCAGGATCTTAAGTTCCCTGACCAGGGATCAAATCTGGGCTCCGGCAATGAGAGGCCCAGAGAACCCCCAACTGCTACATATTTTTAAATTGTAATTTAAAGAACAAACACTAACTTCTTACTCTGAAAAATGGCAATTAAAGGAGAAAGAATCAAACTTTCAACCTACCTTTCTAAGACAGTCTCTATTTCAAAGTAACTAAATAGCTTTAGTTCAGGAGGGAGGTTCTTTTCGGAGTTCCAGCTAATAAATATCCTGAATGATAGAAAACCCCCATTCTGCAACCGCTAATGAAACAATTGATTCAGGCAAAGACCATCAATGGATAAACCATTAACTTTAGAGTGGAGAAATCAAGCTATCATCACCTAAAAGCACTGATCAATCATCACCACTATGAATGAGACCAGTAGGCTTTTGGAGCCTCCTGATCCTGTATCCTATTAGGAGACAAAAATTCTAGTGGTCTTACACACTGTGTACAAAGGATCGCCTATGAAATATTCAAGCAAGAAAAAAAGTTATATCTGGGGACTTCCCCGGTAGTCCAGTGGTTAAGACTCCATGCTTTCAATGCAGGGGGCCTGGGTTCAATCCCTTGTCAGGGAACTAGATGCCGCATGCCGCAACTAAGACTTGCCACAACTAAGACATACCGCAACTAAAGATCCTGCATACTGCAACTAAGACCCAGCACAGCCAAATAAATAAATATTGAAAAAAAAAAGTTAAATCTGAATCTATTCAAGCTTTTAGAGTTAATGACCAGGATATAGGAAATAGAGAAACAAGTTAGATGATGCTGAAGAAGTAGACAAATCTAGAATGTGGGACATTCTGTGGGGCCCCCTGAACTTGACTTCCACAGCAAGTCAATGGCATGAAAACAATGATAAGATTTTAAGAGATTTAAATAAATCTTAATAACTAAATGTAATGTGTATACACCTTGTTTGGATCCTGATATGAATAAAACTGTGAAATGATACTTCTGAGATAATTGGGAAATTTGAATACAGACTAGATAACAAATAATAATACCAAGGAATTATTTTCAGGTTTTTTTGGTATATTAATGACATTCTGATTATACAAGAAAATATCTGTTTTAAGAGACACGTGAAGTTTGGAGAGGTAAAATAAAATATAACCTACTATTTGGCGCTTGTTTTTAAAAACATCTTCAAAAAAAAAGAAAAGAGAAGAATCAGGAAAGAAAGGTTGATAAAAATGTAGATTTTCACTGAATATAGCTAACAGTTTCATGGGAGTCCATTATATTATTCTCATTACTTGTGTATATGCTTAAATTTTTTCATAATTTTTTAATCTAGAGAATCCAGCAGTCTCTACCAGTGCTATCCAGTAGAATTAAATTACAATTAATGAAATGAAATTGAAATTACACATGTAATGTAAGGTTTTGTAACAGACACATTTAAAAAAGTTAAAAGAACAGGAAACATTAACATTACATTTAATTTAGCCTAATATATATATATATATATTTCACTTCAAAATGTAACTAATACAAAAATTATAAATGAGATATTTTACATCCTTTTTCACACTGCCCTCAAAATCCAGCACATCTCAGTTTCCGTTAGCCACATTTCAAGTGCTCAACAGCCACATGTGGTTGGTGGCTACCAAACTGGCCAGCAAAGGCATACTGTTCAGACTGTGTCCTCGGCTTAATTCTTTAATGGCCCTGTGTTCAGCCACTTAGTCACTGATTCAGGTGAGTCCTGGCCACTGAGTCCTACTAGAAAGTTAGAAAGTTGAATGAAAATGAATGAAGATACTGTGGAAGCATCTAAAAGGAAAGAGTGCTGGGACTTCATCAAGCTTAAAGAACAGGTTTTATGCCTGTCTTTGAGTCTGCTTGATTCTATCTTTACATGTATCAAAAGAAAAAGGAAAGTAAATGGGTCAGAAAATACACAGAGGAGAGAAAGAAAAAGAAAAACAAACAGATACCACAGAGAAGAAAAAGAAAGAAAAGTGTGAACCAGAGCATAAGCAGAGAGGCACTATCACATACTAAGAGGAAGGGAAAAGCTACACAGGCAATCACAGATAATAGAGTAGAGGCCCAAACACAGATTTTGTTTCGTGATCTCTTTACAGGACAATGTTAAAGACAAGGTTTTCTGTGCAAAAGAAGACTGGAAACAGGCAAGTCTCAGCCATTGGGAAGACTGACAAGCACGTCTTTACAGAATAAAAGCTGGGGTTTCCAGATGACTCCCAAGCTCTTTCAGGGTGCCTCGTGTTGCCCACCCTTGGCTCCCAGATAGCGCACACACACACATACCTGGCCTTGTGCATTTTCAGCTTCTTCCGCTTGAGCTGCTCATATATCTCAGGGATCCTCATTGCTGCCCGAAGTTCCCGACGACTTGGTTTGCAAAGCTGCCAGGAATAGCCATGCTTCTTGCCATATCTTGTGTTTTTAATTATCTGCTCTATCAGTTTTGTGTTGGAAGGAAGTGGCAACTCTGGGTGGCGACAGGTAAGCACCTGAGTCAGGCAGCTTCTGTGCCCTCACCTTGTCTCCCATCAATGCCCGTCCTGAGTCCTGACCCTTGGGGCTAGCCAGTGTCTGACCTCTTCCCGCCCCACACCCTAAGACTGGAAGGCAAGAGGCTGAAAATACCAGTGCTGCCACCTCCTCTATTTTCAGACATGAGAGACAAACAGGAGTTGGAAGAAGAGAGAGAATACCATTCTTTTCAAGTTGAGCCTCAAGGACATTGATGGAATCATGAGCATTAAGGAACCTGAATGGAAACTGCCGACTGTTGATCACCGACTTCTGCAAAGCAAGACAAGGGTCATGAGCAGAGGACCAGGAAGCATGGGGAACATCAAAGGCTTCAGGGACCAGGAAGATGTGATAACCACGCTATTAGATCTGTGGGAAGGGAAGGAAGAACAAATGGATATTAGAAAAAGGTAGAGAAGAATAAAGAAAGATGTCATGTGAAAATATGAGGAAAGAAAAAATGAGAGGAAGTAATAGAAGGTTCCCTGTCCCTTTGAAATCAGACTCCCTCTGAAGTTAGTTAAATCACAGAAATGATCTCAGAAAATAAAAAAGAAAGTTCTTATACTTTAATCTCTCAAAGGGATGATGAACCCCCAAACCGGCCTCCCCCAACCTATCTGAATCTCCTTATCTGTTTACAGCCCACACGGAAATAGCTTGGTGGCTATGACCTTCCCCAGCCACTAGGAGAAGCCTGGCTCCCTGCCCCTCACACGTACAGCATGCTGGAGTCTCTGGAGCACAAGCTCGTGGTGGCGGGCACTGATTCCAACCCGCAGCAGGTTGCACAGATTCCGAAGCATGGCCATGAAGGGAAGCTTCCCCCTGTCTGCGGAAGGTAGGATATGGGGTGAGAAAAGAAAACAAAGGATGCGTGAGAGAGGTCAGAGACCAGAGCAAGAAGCTCAGAGGCCATGCAGAATATTCAGGTTGGAGGAAATGAGGTGCTAACATACGATCTATCCTACTCAAAATGTTTTAAAGGCCTGGAAAGATAAAAACTGGGTTGCCTGAGCTTGGAGCAAAATCTATGCAATACTGTTTATGGGATTAGCTATTTCAATAAACAACTTAGGTTACCACTTTGTCTGTTGGCTCCAGCCCTGAGATTGGGCTTAACTGGCAAAATACATTCTCTAATCTAGAGTGGTAATTTCTAAACTTTTTAGATGGCTAAAAGAAAAATCTCCTAGTGTAATCTTATAAATTATATACATTTAATACAATTATTAGTTAATATTTCAAGGCACGGTATACATTTAAAGTAAAGGTTTACCATTAACAGCGAGGGTAAATCCATATTTCAGATAGTCTTCTTGACAATTCTTAAGTTTTTTGGTCATTGTCTTTAAGAGCTGGTCATACAGTCATCATTTTTTATTTAAAGATAGGTGAAAAAGATTTGCCCTGAAGCAGAAATTTACTTCTGTCACTTTCTCACTGTTTACTTGTCCCTGTGATATTAATATTATCTTCAAGTCATAGTTTCTTAATAATCTTTTAAGGCTTAACAATTTTAGAGGGTGAGTTTGGTTAATACTGAATAATAATTCTAAATCCATTTACAGCTCAAAGATAAGTTGCAGTAAGTCCCATTATGCAGAAACCAAAAAAGAGTGAGGGGGCCCCATCACTGCCCTTGTATTGTGGAACTCCTCCTCTTCCTCCATAAACCTCAAATATCAAACGTGGCACAAAACCATGTAACATGGACTAAGTGACTACAGGGGTTCAACCTGTATAGTAGATATTGGAAACATTCTTTCTTTTAGATTAAAGTAAACATAAATAGGTGGTGTGATATTTTTCCTGGGTACCCCCCAGAGATGCATTCAGACCACACTACAGACCAGGCCTCTTAGCCCCCCACCCACATTGCAGGCACTATCCCTACCATCATTAGGAAAGTGGTGGTACCTTTTTTAAGGTGATGTAAGTCTCATTTGAACTACAGCTAGAAAGCTTTCAACCTTCTGGAAGTCCTGGCATTCTCCAGTCATAATTGTTCTGATTTACAGACTGTGTAGAACACTTAGGTTGTATACACAGTGTAAATAATGTGTGGCAACTCATGAATTATTACACCCATTGTCAACTCATAAGTTTTGCTCAAATGTTGCTACGTATGAAAGATTTTCTAGATCATTTTGATAAGAAGTTAAGTTCTATGTCATATTTATTGATATGATACTAGAAACACAAAATGAATATTCATCCTATAGACTGAGAAATTCACTGATTTCATTCCAAAAACTTCATTAATGAGTTATTAGTGAGCCTATGGTTTCCAAAGAGGGATCTGTAAATCTAATTGCATTTTATATTTTATACTTATATTTATTTATATTTATTTTCATATCTATATTTATATAATTATATGTTATGTATTTCCTAAAGCAAATAATTTATTAGTACATATATAAAATTTTTAAAAATACATATATATATATATTCTGGTGTATCCCAAAAACTGTTTCTTCAATATATGATCAAAAAACTCTGGGGACCACTGGATTAGACTATGGGCATTTGTCTCACCCAAGATAAATGGCACAGTTTTACTTTTCAGGGACAGAGGCAGGAAGCGGAGGTGATGCACACTAGAGTCACCAACACACGCTGGCTGCCAGCCAGGCCCCTTTATCCCACTCTACCCAGCTTGTATCAAACACTGGGGAATAGGTTGTCAAGCATATGTTGTGTGTGTGTGTGTGTGTGTGTGTGTGTTTAACTCCCATGTGATTCTGATACAGGTACCACCAGTGACAACCACAGAGCGAGAGGAATGGTGAGCAGCGGCACTACCTGGGCTGCCCTGAGTACAACCTGTAAACGGCAGCTCACAGAAAAATAACAGCCAGCTTGAATTTCTGAAGTTCCAAAATATGAAGTCCGTAAAACTCAAGCAGTCAAAAGGTCTACAGCCAGATATTTGTCAACAGAAAGAAGCTGACTTTAAATTTTCAAAGGTGAAAGAGGAAGTAAGAGAAAAAAATGGAATACAAAGAGCCTTCTATAAGTAACACGAGCAAAAACCCAGACAGAAAGTGAAGATTGAAAGTAACTTGGTCCTCCTGATTTGAATTCTTTTCATCAGTGTGGGCAAATTACCTGAAACATCCGTGTCGTAAAAACGGGTTTTGTTGGAGATTCCAATCTGCCACGTACCAGTCCTACCTTGTTTGGATGAGTTGCACAGACACTGACACAAGTGAAATCAGAGAGAAGGTACTGCTTTTGTCATGTGTTGATAAAGGCTTGTATATCACCTAACCACGTCTGGAATTATGACCTACCTATGATGCCCGTGCTAGTCGAAGCAGGCACCACTGTCCACTTTGGTGTGGTCAATGGCAGACCTGATAAATCCAATCATTTTCAGTGATGGAACTACCACGTAAGAGAATAACTGCACCATGCCATGGAAATTTTTTAGTCAGGGTCCAAAATGCATAGGCATGAATGAGGAAGAGAGGAAAGGAGTGTGACAGTCGAGGTTACTCTACCGATGAGCTCCTCCCAGATGAAAGCTTTGTTCCCCCGCAAGCTCAGCTCCCGCTCCCAGGTCTCTGGCCGAGCAAGCTTCATCCGCTTCCCAGCTCTGCTAGAATCCCAGGGCCCTGGGAGGCGACTTCGAGAAAAGGCTTGTAGGTTGGGGGGGTATCTGGAACAGAGGAGGAAAAACTTATCATTTGAAAGCCATCTGAAAATAACTCAGAAGAGGAAAGGTGAGTCAGTCAAAGCCAGCCAGTCACGTTTAAGGCTAGGTCTGCCCAAACTAACGTTGCTGGGCTCCAGTTACAGGGATTGGGGCCATGGGTGTTGAAGAATCAGGGGGTTACCCAGATGGAGCGTGTGCTCAGGGTGTTTCTTCTCACCTGCAGCCCAGGAGGGCCTGGACAAGCTGTGCAGGCTCATGGATGTGCAGTCTCTGTACCAACTTCTTCAGGGTGAACCTTGGCTCACTCTTTTTCTCTGACATTGCACGGCAGGTTGCCTCAAACTGTGGACATATCCCCAAGTCCCACAGGGGTCATTCAATCTATGACCATGGTCACTTTCTTTAGCAAACAAAAAGCAAGACCATCCTGTACCTATGGTAATTTCTTTCCGCAAAGTAGATTTTGGCAAAGAAAGAGAATAGAGGATACAACTCCCCAGCAGCAAGAGCTTCTGCAGTGAGCATAACAGAGCAGGTCTATGGGGTCACTGTGTTTCATTTACACGAGGCTGAACTATCAGTCGTTAACGTGGATGACCGGCTTGTGAAAAGCAAGGTGGGAATGGAAGAAACAGAGAACATCTCGTCTTCGGGGGAGGGAGAGAGAAAAGCAGCTCTTATTTAAATCACTGAGACTTAGAGCATGTAACTAGAAGCATCAGCACCACATAGGCTGTGAGGAGTCAAAAAATGAAAGAAGCTGGCTTTCGGTATCTTCTATGGTAGAAGAGCTAAGTCTGGGATGTATTAATAGCATGAAGAGGAAAGACCAGTGAACCAACTGAAGATGTGTTTCCTTGTAATACTAATATATTTTCCTAATAATCTATTTTAATGATGATGATATCATCACTTATTCAGTGCCAGGTATTGTTAGAAATATTTTAAATACAGTCACTGATTTAATCCTCACAAAAACCCAGTGAAGTAGGGACTGCTATTATCCCCATTTTATACGTGAGGAAAATGAGGCAAGAGAGGGGCAGTCATTCAGCCAAGGTCGCAGAGCCAGCAAGTGTGGGGGTGGGGGGAGCCAAACCCAGGGGGTCTGAATCCAGATTCTATGCTCTTAACTACTAAGACCAGTGCCATATTTGTTATAAAAGTGGAAAAAAACAAAAAAAAAACAAAAAAAAACAAAAAAGGTTTTTGTTTGGTCTTAAGGGGATCAGCGTGTTCCCTCATCTCCCCCACTTTCCCGGGAAAGGGGGCCTAGGCTGTGAATGAGCAGGGCTGAGGCAGGGACTGACTGGAGGGCGGGGTCGCCGGAGGGGGCGCCTCTTGGCCCGGTGCTTCCGAGGGTTGTACTTAGCCAGCTGGTACTCATCAAACTGGGCAAATTTGTCCGTCATCGCAGCACGCAGGCAGGCAGGCAGGGGTGCCAGCTTGACCTCTTCTCCAGTCAGGTGCTGTCACAGAGGAGAAACCGTCAGGACTGAGACGCTCCAAAACAAAACGAGACCATTTCATGGGGTTAAGTGACAGCACAGGATAGGAAGGCCCCAGCTCTACGACGACAATTTCTGTGGTCCTGGACCTGACAGCAGACTTCTCAGATTCTCATTCTCTTCATGGTAAACATGAGGTCCAGAATAACATCAATCTTTCTCAAACTCAGTCCGGCCCTTCTCAATCGTATTCTCCCTGCTGGGCAACCCAGCCTGGTACCAGGAGAAGCTGTCCTGTCTGGGCACCGGGGTTGACGACAGCTGAGGGCAGGCCAAAGTGTCTGAGAATTTCCTCCAGAGGTGCAGTGAGCAAAAGAGAGGGAACCAAGGGAGGGTCAAAACTCAAGGAACTGAATGCCATACCTGGTAGAACCTGGCTACCTGGATCCAATCAGAAGGCAGCTGGACGATGGCACAGTAATATCGTCGCAGGTGGGGGCGGCAGGCTGGCAAGGAGGCAGCAATGGCCAAGACTTTGTTGGCCACATCCCGGACATTCAGCTGCTGCCTGGCATACAGAGATGCCTAGGGCACAGGATAAGGAAGGTTGGCCTCTCAGCCACTTCTCCACAGCACCGTTTCCTAAACTAACTTGCTTATCTAATCTGGCTGCATAAAACCCTTCCTGAGCCCTCCTTATTGTCTGTAAACTATAAAGGAAGGCTGTAAACTATAAAGTCCAAGCCTCTTGGCTTGGCATTCTACATCCTCCATGATCTAGCCCTGACTCACCAGTCTTCTCCGAAGTCTACTTATCCTGATTTAAGGGCCTTTAACCGGGGCTTTGCCGGCTTTGGAAGGCCTCCCACCATCAACATCTACCAAAAACTTACGCAGGGTTCAAATTGCTGATTTATCCTGCCATCTTCCAAAGCCTCACAGGAAACATTCTCCCCCTCTTCTCTTCTTCTGAAATATTTACTGTCTACTACTCCATTTGCATTTATATAATACTTGGGATGGTTTTTGCTTCCCTAACAATACCATACTCTCCCTAAGAGCTAAATCCAAGTTTCATTATATCTGTTGGTATAATCCCCAAGGCCTAGCATTGTGTATTTAGCCTGTGTACTTACTAAATAAACAAACCCTAGAATACTCTTTCTCATTCCTATCTACCCCCCCCTCACAGAACCCTAGGGACTGGGCCTCAGGCTCACCGAGAGATCCTACCACCTTCCTAAGTAAAGCTCCTTCCAACCCTACTATAAAGCCCTCACCATCCCCCTCACACACCATAACTAAATTCCCTTCCTCCTAGCTTCCCACTCCCATCCCATCCTTCATGTCACAATACCTTGAGGATAAATTCAGGCTCCAAGGAGGCAAGTTCACTACAGACTTGGAGGAGGAAAGCCTGGGCAGAGTAATCTGCATCATTTGTGCTTACATTTGACGCCGGAAGAGAATACAGAAAGCTCATTAGAACCATCTGGGAATTGGGAAAGAGAGGGAAGAAAGGAGAAAAGAGGTAATAAGGACCAACTTAAGCATCCACTTGGGCCAACGTACAAAGTCAAAGACAGAGAGAAGGAACCCAGACACAGGAAGATGTCTGTACAGCTGAGAGGTTAGAAAAGGGGATTAGGAAGTAAGAAACCAGAGCTCCCTCCCCTTCTATTTGTAGAGGGGATCTGGTTCAGTCTTTGGGGACCACTCCACCCACCTTCCCTATGCCCTCCCCTCCACCACCATTAGCCTCTCCCCAGCTCTGGAACTTTTACCTTCTTTTCCTGAAGGGCCTGGTCAGTAGGCTCAGAACGAGATTCACAGTCCCCATAGGTGAGCTTCGGGGCCAGCTCCTCCACATCCTCCTCCTCTCCCAAGCTTAGACTATAAAAAGGCATTTGAGCCTCTGCCCATTCCTTGTCTTCTGGCTTTTTCTCTCCTGGAGAAGACCATTGACCCTGGGGATAGTGGCAGTTATTAATCCCAGCACACACCCACAGCCCCTCAGACAGACAGAGAGCTGAAAGCAGCATTCAGGGATAGGAAGAGTCCACATCTACCTTCCAGTACCTAAACTCCTCTCCTGTCACACCCCAGCATGGATTTGTCCTGTCTGATGGAGTGATCTCTGTCACACACGCCCTTTCCCAAATCAATATTCTGAGCCTTTGCTCAGATACTTCCTGATCTTACTCCTGCTTTCATCTCCTTATTGATGTCACAGCCTAGGAGCCTGGGGCCCCTCACAGCACACCTCCTAAGATGCTATTAAGGTATTCTGGAGTCAGAAGAAAAAGGGCCAAGTTCCAGATCAATCCCCCAGCAAGCATGAGTTTACCCTCTGAGCCTCAGCTTCCTCATCCCCTGCCACCTACCTGATGGGGGTGTTAAAAGATTAAATGAGGTCATGTAGGCATGACTCTTTGCAAATTGCAAAGCCTTACATAAATGTAAGATGGCAGTAGTTATAATCCTGACAATGACACCATGAAGTAGATTTTCACTGACCTCATCTTAAAGGTAAGGAAATTAAAGCTTCAAAAGGTTAAGAGTATTTGGGTACTATAGTTATTTTCACAATATTGATTCTTCTAATCCAAGAACATGGTATGTCTCTCCATCTGTTTGTGTCCTTGTTGATTTCTTTCATCAGTATCCCATAGTTTTCTGAGTACAGGTCTTTTGTCTCCTTATGTAGGTGTATTCCTTGGTATTTTATTCTTTTGGTTGCAATGGTAAATGGGATTGTTTTCCTAATTTCTCTTTCTGACTTTTCATTGTTAGTGTATACGAATATAAGAGATTTCTGTGTATTAATTTTGTATCCTGCAACTTTACCAAATTCACTGATTAGCTCAAATAGTTTTCTGGTGGCCTCTTTAGGATTTTCTATGTATATATCATGTCATCTGCAAACAGACAGTTTTACTTCTTCTTTTCCAATCTGAATTCCTTTTATTTCTTTTTCTTCTCTAACTGCCCTGGTTAGGACTTCTAAAATTATGTTGAATAATAATGGTGAGAGTAGACCACTCTGGAGAGGATGTGGAGAAAAGGGAATTCTCCTACACTACTGGTGGGAATGTAAACTGATACAACCACTATGGAAAACAGTATGGAGGTTCCTCAAAAAACTAAAAATAGAGCTACCATATAACTCAGCAATCCCACTCCTGGGCATATACCTGGAGAAAACCATAATTCAAAAGGATACATGCACCCCAATGTTCACTGCAGCACTATTTAAAATAGCCAGAACATGGAAGCAACCTAAATGTCCATCAACAGAGGAACGGATAAAGAAGATGTGGTACATAAGTACAATGGGATATTACTCAGCCATAAAAAGGAATGAGTGCCATTTGCAGAGACGTGGACAGACCTAGAGATTGTCATACAGAGTGAAGTAGGTCAGAAAGAGAAAAACAAATATCACGTGGTATTGCTTTTATGTGGAATCTAGAAGGATGGTACAGATGAACTTATTTGCAAGACAGAGGTAGAGACACAAATGTGGAGAGCAGATTTATGGATGCCAGAGTGGGAAAGGGGGAGTGGGATGAATTGGGAGATCGGGATTGACATATATACACTACTATGTATAAAACAGATAACTAATGAGAACCTACTCTATAGCACAGGGAACTCTACTCAATGCTCTTCCTAAATGGGAAGGAAATCTAAAAAGAGTGGAGGGACTTCCCTGGTGGCTCAATGGTTAAGAATCCGCCTGCCAAAGCAGGCGACACTGGTTCCATCCCTGGTCTGGGAAGATCCCACATACCACGGAGCAACTAAGCCTGTGTGCCACAACTACTGAGCCTGTGCTCTAGAGCCCATGAGCCACAACTACTGAGCCCGAGCGCCACAACTACTGAAGCCCACGTGCCTAGAACCCGTGCTCTGCAACAAGAGAAGCCACCACAATGAGAAGCCCACACACCGCAACGAAGAGTAGTCCCTGCTCGCCACAACTAAGAAAGCCCGCATGCAGTAACGAAGACCTAACACAGGCAAAAACAAAAATAAATAAAATAAAAATAAATAAACATTAAAAAAAAAAAAGAGGGGATGTGTGTACACAAATAACTGATTCACTCTGCTGTACAGCAGAGGCCAACATAACACTGTGGAGCAACTATGCTCCAATGAAGATTAATTAAAAATAAAAAATCTTTTTTAAGAAAAGGTTAAGAGTCTTGCCCAAGGTCGAGTGGCTTGTAATTGACAGAGATGTGAGAGGGCTCAAATTTGCCTTTCCCTCAGTCCAGATTTCAAGTCTACATAGAAGGAATGTGTGTTTTGTCTACAGATCCTGACCTGTATTCTAAATGTGCTTATACAGATGTGTACAAGTGAATGTGTCTGCACAGGCACACACAGGGAAGTGATCCAGGGTACTGCAGCTATTTCTCATGCCTTTTAAGATCTCAAAAACGATTGACTGACTCTGCTACCTCAATAGCAGAGGCTTTCCAAGGACAAAACCTACTTTTGCTCTATTGTCCAGAATCTTTGAACTAGATATGCAACAAGAGTAATGATGCTGATGAAGGAAGCCCTTGGGTAAAAGACACCTCAAGAAAAAGGCTACGAGGAGAGAAGTTACACAGACAGAGAGCAGCACAGAGGGACACTGTGGCACTGAAAGCTAGTGACTAGAGCATCTAACAGACATGGCTGCAGTGAACACAAGTGTCTGGAGCCATTACCAAAGCTGTTTCCTGAGCTCTCTCTGTGGCAGAGATGGTTTTCAAGATCCTGGGGCAGGTCGGATGGCCTAGACCCTCAGAGGAGCACTGAGCCCTTGAGGCTGGAGGCTCAGACGGCAGGTGGTGGCTGGTGTTCAGGCTGCACAGGTCAGCTTGCACCATGTGAGATATCTGGAGACTCTGGGTTAAGAGGCTGGCAGACACAGTGCTCTTTAGAATGGGGAGTGTGGCCAGGCACCGGTTCTCCAAGGAGAGGATGTCTGAGTGGGCAGACACATGCCCACGTGGTTTCTCCAAGATCTTCACGTCAGGAAGCGTGGCCAGGCACCGGTTCTCCAAGGAGAGGATGTCTGAGTGGGCAGACACATGCCTATGTGGTTTCTCCAAGGTTTTCAGGTCAGGAAGTGTGCCCAGGCACCGGTTCTCCAAGGAGAGGATGTCTGAGTGGGCAGACACATGCCCACGTGGTTTCTCCAAGATCTTCATGTCAGGAAGTGTGGCGAGGCACCGGTTCTCCAAGGAGAGGATGTCTGAGTGGGCAGACACATGCCCATGTGGTTTCTTCAGGGTCTTCAGGTCAGGAAGTGTGGCCAGGCACTGGTTCTCCAAGGAGAGGATGTCTGAGTGGGCAGACACATGCTCATGGA
This sequence comes from Hippopotamus amphibius kiboko, assembly GCF_030028045.1. Lineage (NCBI taxonomy): Eukaryota > Metazoa > Chordata > Mammalia > Artiodactyla > Hippopotamidae > Hippopotamus > Hippopotamus amphibius. Next base: position 175,364,149 of record NC_080187.1, on the reverse strand, counting down.
GTTTCTCCATGGCTGAAGCCCAACCAGTATATGCCTAGAGGGAGAGAAAGAAAGATGATGAGCAGCTGGCTGTATTGGGAGTGCATGAGTCCTAGGACTAAATCTTTCCCACAGCTCTCCTGGTAATGCCAGTTACCTGAAGGCAGAGAACAACCAATTTTTGTTTTTCTAGGACTGGGTTCATTCTAAGGATGTATTCAGGGAGTACTGTATAGGGAGTATACAGGGAGTATTCTAAGGGAGAGGGGTAGGGAAAAGGTAAGGTAGAAGCTTAAGAGTAAGGAAGTTTTAAAGAAAAAAAAAGTAAAGGCTGGAGAAGAAAGGAACATACCTTCATATGAAGGGGTACAGGAGACCCCCAGGGCTAACGGTATTATCCCAACTTAGCACAGGAGCTATACTGGTAATCTGGACTCTGGATTCTTAGCTCCAGAGAAACAAACATTTTGATCAAGCTTGTATACTTACCTCAACTTCTTTACCTCCTACTCACTCTTCAACTAACTAAATGGGATTCTTTCCCCACTATTCCTCCAAGGCTGTCCTTTTAGGTAACTAATGAAATTCTTCTTACTACAAGAACAGACATAGCTTACTTTATCTCCCAAGTAGAATATGACACTGTGATCACTTTCTCACTGAAACTGTTTCCCTTTGACTTCCATGGTGCTGTCCTGGTTTTCCTCTTAGAACCCTGACCATACCTTCTTGGGAGGTTCTTTCTCTGCCATTCCTTGAACGTTAATGATCCTTAGAGTTCATTTCTAACCCTTCTATATGCTTTCCCAGGGTGGTCTCACCTACTCTGTTGCTCCAAATAACACTGCTATGCTGGCAACTCGTATATTTATTCCTTGACCTAGATCTCGTGTGAGCTTCACACTCATTTATCCATTCCCCTGTTGGACATCTTCACTTGGATGACTCAAAGGTACCCAAAACTCCACAGAGCCCAAATGCATCATCTTTCTATCTCTTCCCCAAATCCATTCCCCTTCACTGCCTCCTCTGCTTACAGGGATTTGGAATAAAACAGGCTTGAGTTTGAATCCTGATGGGACCTTGGGCAAGTTCCTTAAACTCTCTCTGATGCAGTTTGCTCATCTACGAAACTGAAATAAATGCCCACCTCACAGAGTTGTATTGGAATAAATAAGAAAAAAATATATTAAGCACTTAGAGTAGTGCCTGACACTTAAGAAGTATTCAGTAATGGAAGCTATTATGATTTGTTATTATCATCCATAAAACTACCAAATCCTATTGATGCTACTCCCTCAATGTCTCCCAAATCTATTCAATTCTCTGTGTTCTGACTGCCACCATCTTCACTAAACCCCTCCAATCCACGCGGCACACAGTATATAGATCTGGCTAAAGGAGCTCCCAATATATACCTCAGCCATCATTTACAACATCGCCTTGTTTATTTCATCATGATAAAAATTTATCTTGTTAGCTTATTTGCCTACTTGTTCACTGTTTCTCCTTAATAAAATAAAAATCCCTGAGGGTCAAGGCTCCTTTGTCTTGTTTACCTCTGTATGCCCAGCATCATACAAATAATATGGCTCTGATCTCCCAGGCTCACCTCTTACTTCTTCTCCCATCTAACTTTAAGCCTGAACCATACAAACTCTTTTCAACTTATGAATTGCCAAGGTATCTCTTGCCTCTGGATCTCTGCACAGGTAGAGGCCTAGAACACTCCTCCCTCTATCAAGACCACCCCCCTTTCCCAACCCCTCCTTTACTAGCCCAGATTCTACTTCCCTCTCACTCTGAAGGCCTCAATTTAATAGTCACTTCCTCCAAAGAGTCTCAGGTGACACCCAGGCCCCAGCCTGGTACAGGTGGTACTTCCTCTAGCATAGAACACATCCTCTATATTGTAATTGTCTGTTCATTTGTCTTTCATCCCCCCAGGCTATAAGTTCCTGAGGACAGAGGCCCTTCAGCCTTGTTTGCCACTGTTGCAACAATGCCTAGTCAGTGGGATTCAGAAGCTTTTGAGAATCTGGTGAAAGCTATGGAGCTTTTTCCCCAAAAAACATGAGTATATACTATTTTGCATTCAATTTTCAGGGATTCCACCCATGGATCTCCTAGAATCTCCATTAACTGCAAATTAAGAACCTCTGCCTGAGAGAATGCTTGAATTTATATTATTAGGAATGTATACAGTCTTTCATTTGGATAAATGTATTCAGTCTCCTATTTACATTTAAGTATTTTAATCCTGAATATGCAAGAGCTTATGGACAGGAATGTAGACTACTTCCAAGAAGACCTGAATGGACTGACAATGCAGAACCAGAAGGGACAATGGACCTCTCACTGGACATCAGTGCAGGCAAACTGCATCAAGAATGATGGCCTGTATGCCCTGCACATTTCCCTCACGTCTCTGCACTATACAAGCCCCCAGCAAAAGGAGTGGAGAATCTCAGAACTGACTCAAGCTTTTAAAAAGAAGTCTCATAACAAAAATTAAGTGAACAGAAAAATACAGTTACATATTTTTCACACCCTGGTGTTTGTGAAGGGAGATTCATCTGAACTACAAATGGCAAGTAAAAATCTGCACAAATGAAAAGCAAAAATCCCCATCTCTAGTTCCATTCTCTAGGGATTACCACTGCTAAGTTTTATATGAAGAGTTTCAGACACTTTCTATGCATATACAAATATATGTATAGGTCTATACCTTTCCTTCCCCCATATCCAACCCCCCCCTTTTTTGCTGTTGTTGTTGTTGCTTTACACAAAAAGGATCACACTTTAGACACTATTCTGCACTTAGTATGTCCTAAAGACCTTGCCGTGTTAACACATTAATAGCCACCACACTTTTAAGTTGGCTGTGTGCCAGTCTCCCCGGCTTAAGCACTGCCCGGATTTCCGTTCCAAGGAGCACACAGAGCAAGGAAGGGCGACCCACTCTCACTCGGTCTCTTCCACCTTCTTCCTGCGTCCTTCCATCCCCGGGCCCTCCCGCGGCCTCATCCTCCGCACTTCCCCTTTAACACACCACACCCGCTCCCGGGGCTGCCGGAGGAGCAGGGCCGAGGCACCCCGCCCGGCGCCCGCCCCGCAGAGTCCCGGGAGGTCGCTACCTGGCCGCGCTAGGCCCTTTCCACCGGCCCCGGCGGCCGAGCCCACGCCTAGACCCGGGCCCGGGGCCAGCTGGCGCCCGACCCTCCCCGGAGCCGCCCGGGCCTGGAGCAGCTGGCTGTCAGGCGGACCGCAGGGTCCTCGGCAGCAGGAAGACGACCCGGCGCTCGGCTCCGCGGTGGGAAAAGTGGAAGCGGGAGGCGGAGCCCGGCGGGGAGCTGGGAGGAGACTGCGCGCAGCGGGAGACGCCGGGCGGGGCGGAGAGATGCGCGGCTGGAGAGGTGAGTGCGGAGAGGACTTTGCAGCCTTTTCTGGAGCCTGAGGTTAGTCCCACTGCCTCACCCAGCCTTTTTTCCCGCTTTCTCGTCCCCTTTTCTCCTCTTCCTCAGGTTTCCCCTTCTTCCAAATTCCCTCTTTTGCTAATTTCCTCTCTTTTGTTATATTTTCCAACACCAATTCATGAAAAAGGTGTCTGCATGTTCGCTGCCGGTCTGGACACCTTTTGTCCTGGTATCAGATATAGTGGTACTCTTAATTCATGCGAAAGTTAGTTTGGTGAAAATAGAAACAAAAGGAGACGGAAAATCTAAAGCAATAGCCTGTAACCGGGTGTAAATATCAGATAATTAAGGCAGCGTGTACTAAGAGCATGCCTGTGTTCATCTGGGAGAGGCCCCTGGACCTCAAACAATTTTTTGGAGCTATCCTGAATAGCTAATACAGAACTGTTTCCCAGAAGGTGGGACTGGGCTCAGGAAAGGGACAAGTGACCTTTAGGATGGTAATGCTAGTGCTATTTCATAAAGAGCAGGGCCAAACATATCAGGAGGAGAAACATGCTTACCTCGTGTAAGACAGATTATCTGTCTTCTGGAAAATATCCCTTTCCTAAGATTAGGGGGTACCCTACACTCTCAGGTAACAACTGAACTTCAGCTCAGAATCGGGGGCATCCTTTATTCTCAATTTGTTGAGCCAGATTCCATCTAACTTCCTTAGATGCCTCTCTTACCACCTACTGCATTAGTTCCAACACTCTTTTTATAAGAAATATTTTCCTGTCGTATATCGTAATATCGTATATTAACGCATATATGCGGAATCTAGAAAAATGGTACAGGTCAACCGGTTTGTGAGGCAGAAATAGAGACACAGATGTCGTGAACAAATGTATGGACACCAAGGGGAGAAAATGGGGCGGGGGGGGGTACGTGTTGGAGTGGGATGAATTGGGAGATTGGGATTGCCATATATACTTACTGACAAGAAAAAAAATACAAAATTGTACACTTTAAATATATGCAGTTTATTGTATGTCAATTATTTATCAATAAAAGTCCTTAAAAAAAGAAAAGAAATATTTTCCTGTCCCCTTTATGATCCTGAACTACAACTTATAAATAATGTATTTTAGCATCACACTGGTGATGCAGGAAGAATAGCAACTGGTGACTATTGCTTCCTGGTTGACTAGGAGGATCTAGAGTTTACTTTCTGATTAGCTGCAACAGCAAAGAAATTCAAAGCCAGCACATTGGAACCACTGGAAATTTTTTTTAAAAATCCCCAAACCCAGGCCACACCCCAGACTAATTAAATCACAATCTTCAGAGGAGGACCCAGGCATTAGAAGTTTTTGAGGCTCCCCAGAAAATACTAATGTGTAGACAAGTTTGGGAATCTCTGCCCTAAGGTCTTGCTAATCAAGGTGTGGGCTGTGAACCAGCATCACAGCATCACCTTGTTGGAAATGCAGGCACTCAGGCCCCACCTCAGACCTACTGAATCAGAATCTATAATTTTACAAGATTCACAGATAATTCCCACTTATATTAAACTTTGAGAAGCACTGATCTAGACAAATGGAGTGGGGCCTGGAGTCTGCATTTTCAAGCAGTAAGGGCCAGGCCCAGAAATCTGTATTTTACAAGCTCTCCAGGCAATTTCAATACATGCTAAAGGTTAAGAACTCCTGATTGGGGTTGTTGCTCACCTCCACCCTTGAAAATTTCTGATTTGGTAGATTTAGGATAGGACCTGAGAATTTGCATTTCTAGGAAACTCTCGGATATTGGTGATTCTGATCTTTGATCCAGAAACTGCATTTTGGAAATCACTGGTCTAGAATGATTCTCTAGGCAGAGAGACAGTAACTGACTGACCTCTAAAGGATATTTCAGTTGGATTTTGGGAGAGTCAGATAAACTGTCTCTGCCTTGCAACAGAGGAAATCTCTCAACTCACAAGATGTTTACAAAGTCCAAACTCAGCTTTTCTTTTCAGTGGACAGTGCTAAAGGCACCTTGTATTATTTGTTCCTTTGAGTCTCGCTTTTCTAAACTAGCCACTCCCTTGAGCTGAAGCAATCTTTCTTCAGATTACTATCATTTTGCCAACTGAACAACTACCAGAGCTGAGAAGGGACTCTTCCCCACAGGGTTAACTCTCATAGAGCTTATTTCTATGTTCTTAGAGGATGACTCGCTTTCTCCTCCATAGACAGCCTACATCCATAATTGTTGATCAGTGATATTAAGCTGTAATATCCAATTGGTGAGTGTAGTATCCAGACTTACTACTTTCTGGGGTGAGGGAGTGCCGTCTCCTCAGTCCTTAGAAGCCCCTTTATTAAGGGTCCTATCACCTATTAAAATTGCTCACCTTTAGACATACAGATGGCTGACAGGCACATGAAAGGATGCTCAGCATTGCTAGTTATTAGAGAAATGCAACTCAAAACTACAATGAGGTATCCCCTCACACTGGTCAGAATAGCCATCATCAAAAAGTCTACAAATAATAAATGCTGGAGAGGGTGTGGAGAAAAAGGAACCCTCCTACACTGTTGGTGGGGCTGTAAGTTGGTGCAGCCCCTAGGGAGAACAGTATGAAAGTTCCTTAAAAAACTAAAAATAGAGCTACCATATGATCCAGCAATCTCACTCCTGGGCATTCATCCACAAAAGATGAAAACTCTAACTCGAAAAGATACATGCACACCTATGTTCATAGCAGCACTGTTCACAATAGCTGAGACATGGAAACAATCTAAATGTCCACCTACAGATGAGTGAATAAAGATGTGGTGTACAATGGAATACTACTCGGCCATAAAGGAAGAATGAAATATTGCCATTTGCAACAACATGTATGGACCTAGAGATTATCATCCTAAGTGAAGTAAATCAGACCTCTAGCCCCCTAAATGCCTCAGCTGAAGTCCAGATGAATCCACATCCCTATCTCAGGAGCAGTGTTAGTCTGGAGTAGCTGGGGATAAACCTGTAACCGTCTGTGTGGCACTCACGGTCTCATAGGTGCTACAGCACGCTGGCCACCTTGTTTGGCATCATCTAGCTCACTAATCTAAAAAGATGTAGCCTAG